>NW_019525547.1:990486-991319 GCF_002814215.2 Seriola lalandi dorsalis | reverse complement strand
CAAAATATTTGGCTGAAACACAAGTAAAATCATACATTGAAATGCATAGACCTGCACATTGGGGGAAAAAAAACAACCACTACACAAGCACATGACATAACACACAATACAGGAGTGTCATGAACCAGCTCAAAATTCACAACAATAGACCGCACAAATATCTAAGGTTTAAAGCCAAATCAAATTTATTTTGACTAACAATAATCAAAACACAGGTTTAAGGTGGAACATGTATGATGCGTATGATCAGTGGTGAGGTGATTGCATGAATGCATGGAAGTGTAATATATGTAGTCAGTGTAATTTAAACCAAGACCAGGCCACAACCAAACGGAGTCCTGCTTGCTGGAAAGAGAGACAAGAGCCCACTCCTTAGGTCAGGACTCTTCAGATGTACATCTGAAAAACAAGGGACACTCATTTGAGTGTCCCGCAATGTACAGCAATGTACAGCAATGTACAGCAATGTATAGCAATGTACAGCAATGTATAGCAATGTACAGCAATGTACACACTTTTGCCCGAGAAGGAGAAAACATTTCCTGCCATATTTGAAGGAGCCTTTGAAATGGGATGCGGCAAAAGGGATTTTTGGACATTTTCTTCACTTTTCTTTTTTGATTTGCTGATCATTTTTGCTGTGTTACAGCTGAAGGTATGGATTTCTGCAAGAAAGTGTCTTTTTTGACATATTTTTAAAATCTAATGTCAGTTACTGTTACAGGTCTATTATACACTGGTAACACATTTTGTACCCTCTGGGGTTCCTCGCGTCCAAAAAAGGACACACAAAGAAAATGATATAAAATCATCATATATCAATATTTTTTTCT
>NW_019525547.1:985650-990466 GCF_002814215.2 Seriola lalandi dorsalis | reverse complement strand
AAGTGTTCAGTCTATAGGCATTAAAAACGATCATGAAAAAGACTTTGAAAGATCAAATACTGAAAAACAGCAGGTTAAATACTACAGCACACACACTGAAGAGTGACACTGAAAAGCAAAAGGTGTATCTGTTTAAAGAGCAACTTAAAGAAAGTAGTAAAGAAGTCAGTCAATATTAATAACAGCTGTGATCTGATTTCATGTTGCAACTACTTTTCTCCTACTTCCTCTTTTATCCTCTTATTTCAGAGCCTCCTCTTTTTCCCCCTTTCCATGTCTTCTTTCTTTCCTTGTTCTTTCTCATCCACCTGTTTTCACTCTTTATTTTTGTTGTCGCACTTTGTTGTCTCTCCTGTCTCCTCTGATTTCCTCCTGATGCCCATCCTCACTCCATTTACCTAAATATTTCAGAGATGAGTGCTGTTGAAACACTGCAGCCACTCTGGTGACGTGTGTGTGTGTGTGTGTGTGTGTGTGTGTGTGTGTGTCTGTTCCCTCACCTGCCAGTCCAAGCTGAGCACCTAGAAGCAAAATATTCCCAGAGTCCTCAGTCTAAAAAGTCTGCATTTGTAATCTTTGGCAAAACTGTCTCAACATTCCTCCAACAAACATCATTCAGTCTTCACCCCATGTGGCACATTATACATTTCATTTATCCTCAAAATGTTTTTAACTTACTGTTACACTTTCCTATAATCAGTTACCAGTCTTGACATAAACTTACACATTTGAATACTGTGAGCAGTTACAACCAAATCTACATGATACAGACACACATGCACGTCATCTCTGTCTGGTCGTCACGGTAACTTGATAAATTGTGAATAGTTCAGTGGCTGTGAATCTGATGTGTTGAAAAGGTTTGTCTCAATGTTCCAGGACAGGGCTGCACAGATTCAATTTTTTTACAAATAAAAAACTGAATAGTGTGGCGTGCAAAAGTATTCAGCCCCCTTTACTCTAATACCCCTAAATAGAATCCAGTGCAACCAACTGACTTCAGAAGTCACCTAATTAGTAAATCGAGTCCACCTGTGTGTAATCTAATCTCAGTATAAATACAGCTGTTCTGCGAAGGCCTCGGAGGTTTGTCAGAGAACATTAGTGAACAAGAACAGAAGTTTAAAGCAAGGTTAGGTTATAAAAAAATATCCCAAGATGGGGGGGGGGGCAAACATGTGGAGGAAGGTGCTCTGCTCAGATGAGACCAAAATTGAAGTTTTTGGCCTAAATGCAAAACGCTATGTGTGGCGGAAAACTAACACTGCACATCACCCTGAACACACCATCCCCACCGTGAAACATGGTGGTGGAAGCATCATGCTGTGGGGATGCTTTTCTTCAGCAGGCACAGGAGAGCTGGTAAGAGTTGATGGGAAGATGGATGGAGCCAAATACAGGGCAATCTTGGAAGAAAACCTGTTAGAGTCTGCAAAAGACTTGAGACTGGGGCGGAGGTTCACCTTCCAGCAGCACAACGACCCTAAACATACAGCCAGAGCTACAGTGGAATGGTTTAGATCAAAGCATATTCATGTGTTAGAATGGCCCAGTCAAAGTCCAGACCTGAATCCAATTGAGAATCTCTGGCAAGACTTGAAAATTGCTGTTCACAGACGCTCTCCATCCAATATGACTGAGCTTGAGCTATTTTGCAAAGAAGAATGGGCAAAAATTTCAGTCTCTAGATGTGCACAGCTGGAAGAGACATACCCCAAAAGACTTGCAGCTGTAACTGCAGCGAAAGGTTGTTCTACAAAGTATTGACTCAGGGGGGCTGAATACTTCAGCACGCCACACTTTTCAGTTTTTTATTTGTAAAAAAAATCTGAAAACCATGTATCATTGTCCTTCCACTTCACAATTATGCGCAATATCCCAATAAAATACATTTACGTTTGTGGTTGTAACGTGACAAAATGTGGAAAAGTTCAAGGGGTATGAATACTTTTGCAAGCCACTGTATAATATGTGCTTTGCACCATTTTTCTCTATTTTCTATAAAAGTATGTGCAATGTAATTGTAAACGATACTACAATACTATAGCAACGTTTAAGTGTTTCCTTCTGAAAAACAGATAATAATGGGAAATAAATAATTAATGGAAAATAAGTACAAAAATAAATATTGAAAATAAAAAAATACAGTAACGTTTAAGTTCATAAAGAACTGGTAAACTGAAGTTTAAAGTGAAATCAAGAAGGCTACTATCACTTTTTTCTTTTGGGTTGTAAACAAAGAAATTGTGAGGGAAAGCTCATTTTCAGCAATCAACGTGCACACATGTATTTTCTGATCGCAGACACGGTCAGTCACTGATGACTGAGTGTCAACCGTAACTGTTGCTCCTGGTAACGTAGTTGTATGTTGGAGTGCTCAAAGAGCAGCTTTATGACTGGGGTCCATGACAAGAGAGCTTCCTCCAGCACACCGTGCAGAAACAAGCGCCAGGCGTCCATCGTGTGATGGTAGAGACCTTCCACCAGTGTCGGCAGGAGCAAAGAACACGGGATGAAGAGGAGGAGGGAGGAAGGACATTGTAAGTCAGGAGTAAGGAGAAAGAGTTGTATCATGTGTCATGTATGTGTTTGAGTTTACACACATAAATGATTATGAATTGTGAATGTCTGCGTGTTTGTGCATGTTCACAGACACGGAGGTTGAGCAGGCGCCATATTACACCAACTACTCCCCCGTCTGTTTGTTCATCTGCAGCGTGTGTGTCAGCAACGGCCTGGATCTCATCATGAACCTCACAATCCTGCGTCCTCATCTTCATGGCTTTCAAACATTATGGTCAGTCGCTGGTAATGCGCGCACACACACACACACACACACTCTGTGTAGAGGATTTTCAAACACTGACTGAGCATGGACTGTGTGAGGGGACAGAGGTAAACTCGTGTTTGTCGGTGTGTGCAGTACATAGAGAATCTGAAAGAGATCACCTTCTATGTGTTTACCGCCATTCTGATCATCGAAGTCCTGTTAGAGCTTGTGGCCGTTGGCGTGTGGAGATTCATAACTAACAGGTAACACACTATAATTAGCTGGAATTCAACTTCTTTATTCACATTTGTGTGTTAGGTGTTGTTACCATGGCATGTGTGTGTTTACATGGCTATCTTTGTGAGGCCAAGCGCGAATTTTTAACCCTTGGAGTGACCATTTTACAAAGTGATATATCCTCACTGTAATGGCCACCAGAGGCGGTTTCTCTCAAAGTTTCAGAGAGGTCCACAGAAAAATACTAAAACAAACTAAAAAATTCAGAAAAATGGTGTGTGTACTTACACACACTTTCTGCTCTCTATCACCCCCTATTGTCTTTCTGCAGTCACTGCACCACAGCTACTACAGTTATAGCCTAGTTATGAGAAATGTTTGTGGTGTTATGGTCAGTCCAACTGCATATTAATGAAGTTTCAGGCCTTGTTTTACTCCTCTGCATTTAGTCAATGTACAAGAGAAGTGTAAACTGTTTCCATGAGCTTACTTGGTGGTTGATGTGGCAGTGTTAGTGTAACGGGTATGGAGAAAACCCAAAAGCAGCACAAGTGAACCAGGTTTTAGTCTTGAAACAGTCTTTATTCAGCAGATTAAAACAGGTACACAGCTAACCCGAGGATGGCAGCAGAGAACTGGATTCAGGTGAGTAGGGCGGAGTGTGGATCCGGACCTTGAGACGGACTCGGTGGGGCTGACGTCACCAGAGGAGGTGAGCTGGTGAGGTGAAGCTGACAAAGGTGGGTCTCTTGGTGGAGCAGGAACAGGCTGAGTGCCAACCAGCCACAGGCAGACGAGGAACAGAAAACAGGCAGGCAATACTCGTAGCAGGGGACAGAAGGCTGGTGGATTTACCGGGGCTGAAACGTGAGGCGAAGGTCATAGGCGGGTCGGGTCGGGTCGATACCAGGTAAGTAGTTCGGGAACAAGTGGTGGCGAGTCAGGCATGAGAGCGAAGACAATCTGGCAAAGCGCAAGTGAACCGGGGATGCAGATATACTGGCTAGATTAGAGATGGAGTGCAGCTGGGGGCCACAGGTGAGGACTGTGAGGCTGATGAGGAGGTGTGGCAGAGTGGAGAGTGAGACAGAGGCAGGGTGAGTGGAAAAACACTGGCTGTGACAGTTAATTACTTTGGTTCAGACTGAAATACAGTACCTAAACAACTATCAAAGCATTCAAGGTCATATGAAAGTAACTTTTTCAAGAAGCAGAGCAGGTCTTGGCAACACTGGCAGTGTAGGATCCAGCGGCTTGAAGGAGCCAGATGCTTGTTTCTGCACAGTGTGCTCGTGGGCGCTATCTGCCACCAGCGGTAAAAAAAAAAAAGTGCTCTCTTGTCGTGAACTGGACCCCGGTCATAAAGCTGCTGTCCGCGCACTCCAACATACAACTACGTCACCGGGAGCGACAGTTACGGTTGACACTCAGTCATCAATGACTGACCATGTCTGCGATTAAAAATACGTGTGTGCACGTTCGTTCATCATCCCTCACAATTTCTTTGTTCACAACCCAAAATTAATAAAGAAAAAAGTGATAGTAGCCTTCTTGATTTCACTTTAAACTTCAGTTTACCAGTTCTTTAAGCACTTCATTGTTACTGTATTTTTTATCTTCAATATTTATTTATTTTCTGTTTCTCAGAAGGAAATACTTGAACTTTGCTATATTATTGCAGTATTGTTTGCAGTTGTCTTTTACATTGCACTTACTTACTGATGCAAAGCACATATTATATATGTGCAAATCTTTTTTTTTTCTTTTCTTTTCTTTTGACAAGTTGACATATAGTATTTTTAAATAAAT
>NW_019525547.1:972771-985630 GCF_002814215.2 Seriola lalandi dorsalis | reverse complement strand
TAGGATGTTTTTCACTTTAAGCCCCTGCAAATATCACGATGTCTTTTGAGCCTCATAACTCTGCGATCCTTTGAGCTACAGACGTGCCGTTTCTTTTAAGAAGTTCTCAGTTCATTTTGTGCTAATCATAAGCACATAAATATGATTTATTAATGTCTACCAGCATGGTGACTGCCTACCATTTAGACGTGTAGAGCTCTGATTCTCTCTCCATTCCTCCATTATTTGTATTCCTTTAGTCCGTAAGGGTCCACAGATCACAATAATCTAAATAGTTCCTTTATAAAACTATTACAGGTGGTGAATATCGTCATGAAAAGTCCAAAGGAGACGAACGAGCGATTTGTATCCGCTGCTCTTCCCTCACTGGCTCCATCTTTGCTGTGTTAGCAGCTCTGCTATCATTCGTTAGCTCTCTGGCTACAAAATGGAGGCCTCCCTGAAAGGATGAAATCAGATTTCACTTCAGGGGGGTCAAGGGGAAGAGAGCGAGTGTAACCGAGCTTAAGACGTAATGATGTGTTATAGATAGACGTCTCCCCTGACCAACTGCTGAACTGTCAGCTCTGTTTTAAATGGTTCCAAAAGGTTTTTTAGGCATCAAAATCTTCAGTATGTTTTCTATTATTTCATATTAAAGAGTTAAAGCTCATTTGTCCCACTTTTCCTTTTAGAGATATTAATGAGCGCCAGTGAAAAAATTTACTATAAAGTCCTCCTACTAGTATACTACTAAAAGACTCGTTATCTGCCTTTATTTTTTAAACGTCTTTTCAATGCAGTTTTTAAGGAAAATTCCATGTCATATATTGTAAAGTCTTTTTGTGCAATTTTAAGTCAGTCATATAACTATTGAACACATCACAGTAAGTCGGACACCAAACAAAATCTTGACGGTGCATCATTCACAGCACTGCTTTTCATATCACTGCATGCATAAATCCTCTCCGTGCGCTCAGCAGGAAACAGATTTTTCCTCATTATGTGGCTGAGGGGCAAGGAAGGGCTGAGTGAATCAGTGCGCTGCACGCAGCTTTACAAAGGAGTAATGCCACAAATCACAACACTAGAAATATTTTATATTAGGCCAGTAAGTGTGAAATAAATCTTTAGTTCATTATGGAACTGTGGACATATTTGGGTGATTTACCGGGTAGTAAGAAAGAACGAAGAAGCTCTGACCTTCTGTGGGCTGTGCTCTGATGTTCCACCTGACTTATCCAAACATCTGAAGAACATTTTAAGCTCACTTGGCCTGTGCGTAACAAGCAGAGCATATTATTCCCTTGATAATGCACCTTAAAATACCAGTGAGATGCTGTGCCTTCAGACCAGAGTGCAAGTATGTTTGCTATCTAAACATGGGTGCTAGATGGGAAAATTACAACCGCACCAATCTGAAACTAGCAAAGACACTTACACCCAGTGCAAAAGGCACAACATAAGACAGAGCCCTGCGTCTTTATACCATCACTGGCTATAAAGAGAAGAACAGCCAGGCAACATCAGGTGATCCGGTCCTGTGGAAAACATCATGTACCTGAAGTAGGGGGACTGGCTGAGATAAATGACTACAGACCGGTAGCCCTCACAACACACATCATGAAGACCCTGGAGCTGCTGCTTCTCCACCTTCTTTTTCCTCAGGAGGCTCAGGTCCTTTGACGTCTGCAGTGAAATGTTGCACGTTTTATCAGGCAGTTGTGGCCAGTGTACTCTTTCATGCTGCAGTTTGTCCAACATGAACACAAAGAGACTGGACAAGCTGGTAAAAAAGGCTGGGTCTGTGCTTGGCAGGAGTCTGGACTCACTCAGGACTGTTGTGGCGAGATGCTTGCAATGTAAGATGGAGGCCATCTTGGACAATACCGACCATCCTCTCCACAACATTCTGGCAGGACAGAGAAGCAGCTACAGAAGCAAACATCTCATCTCACTGCAGTGTTGAAACAGACTGTGTTACTACACCATTTGAAGCATGATTTGGACAATATTGCACTGCAGAAAGTACTGCTGTCAGAAAGATGAGAAAAAGCTAGTAACAAAGGACGTCAGATGAGTTGGTCAGAGCTTGAATGCAAACATTCTTATTTTACAGTTGAATATACTGATAAATGTTAATTTTCTTTAATTCCCAACATTCTGGCCTGTAAAACAGGCCTGAGAGTCGGTGTTGAGAAGTGGATAATATTGTGGTGTCCTGTCCAGCCTGAATTGATGGCCCATCAAGCGGAGGGGCACTCCCCCCCCTGCACCTGCACTGCTGCTAACCTCTGGAACACAGCTCTTGAAGCAGCTTACGCTGCCTATAGAGTCATATGGAGCAGTGGAAAAGGCCTGTGTCACACCGCATTGAGGTCCAGTCGGGGTTTTTTCCTGTCTCTGTGTTTTGTCTTGTCATTTCCTGTTTTAGTTTGAAAAGTAACTCTCCTCTCGTTTCAGGTCACCTGCCCTTCCTCATGTGTCTCGGTCTGATTGCGAGTGTTTTCACCCGTTCCCCTTGCCCAGTGTTTAAATAGTCTGTGTCTCCCTTTGTTTTAGGATTAAGACAGAATGCATTGATGGCCATGATTATATGTGGCATTCCCAGCCTTTAGTTAGAGGAATAATGGAATGCAATGTTTCTGTCCCTGCTGCTGTATTTTTCACTGGAAACGAGCGCAGTCCATTCATGGAGGTGTGTGACACTATTAATCTGGAAACCATCTCAAAAAGACAGTGGTTCAACATACAGAAGGCCTATGTCATCCCAGAGGTCAGCAGTGCCTGGACAGTACGCAATGAGGCTGTACTGAGTGCCTTATGCGATGAGCCGCTAATAGTGTCAGGAGACTCCAGATGTGATAGCCCGGGTCACAATGCTTCATATGGAACCTACTCGCTCATGGATATCAAGTCAAAGTCGGTGGTGGCACAGGAAACTGTAAAAGTCACAGAGGTGAAGAACAGCTATTGGCTTGAGGTGGATGGTCTGGAGAGGTGCCTTTCCAAGTTGGGAGAGTATGATATGACCATATCTGTTCTGGCAACCGACTGCCACCAATCTGTGCAGAAAGTCATGCGTCTGGAACATAAAAGCATACAGCATGAGTATGACCTCTGGCACATCGTGAAGTCCGTCAAAAAAAAACGACTGCTGCAGTGCCACAACGAGGACTTGTTTGAGCGGATCAGAATGATCGCAAATCACCTCCGGTTTTGTGTCACAACATGTGAGGGAAGTGTGACAAAGTTAAAAGAGAAGTGGATCTCAATCCTGCATCACATTACAAATGTGCACCACTGGGTGTCTGGTGAGACAATGACCAAGTGTGAGCACCCTACGTACACCGCTGAAGAACAGAGTCAGCGTCCATGGCTCCTCCCTAGCTCTGCTGCCTTTCAGCACCTGCAGAAGATGCTTGACAAACAGCTCCTGAAGAAACTGGAAAAGACTACACTGGGCATTCACACGGGTCAGCTGGAAAGTCTCCACTCCCTGTACACAAAGTACGCCACAAAAAGGAAAACATTTTCTGAGGGAGAGTTTGGAGGCACGTACTCCCTACATTAATTATGTCAATACAAGCACCTGATACTGATTATGGATCACATCGGTCCCATTTCTACTTTGAACATAGGTTAAATGAACTGAAGTATTCCACATTTCTGTGTTGCATCCTGTCTGTATGGAAAAATGAAAAAAAAAGGTTTTGTTGGCATTTCCAAAAGGGCCATGGAAGCTGCAGTGTTGTGCTATTATACTGAATCTCTTGCTTCAATACATGCAGAATTTAAAGGCAGTAAACTAGAACATCCTTTTACCACATTTAACTTCCAAATTGTGGGTCATGTTGCATGACAAAAGTCACGGTGCTAGTTCATTTTGTTGAAATTGGGTTGTGTGATGTACTTACGCTTTACTGGTGTGTTACCTGCACTAGATAGCTCACAGCACTTTCAGTTCAAGGGAACAGAACAGAGAGCATGGGCCGGGCCCCCCTCCAAAAAAATAAGAAGTTACAACTGGCTAAATTGCTGAAAAATACTGCAGATATTCACTGTACTTGCATACCAATGCATTTATTCAAGAGGGACCTCTTTTAGGAGGCTAAAATACCTCTTATAGCTGTCCCCATCACAACTGGGAGAGTGCAGAGCATTGACTGCAGGTAATACATCGACTAAACGCAAGTGTCGCGTACAAACCCACTTTACAAAAACCTGTAACATCTCTTTTAGACTGCCCAGAATTAAGTGTTTTCTTTATTATATTATATAATATAGGAGTGTTTGCCATGCAGCCCGTTGAACCAGGGGACTTTGTCTTGGAGTACATGGGTAAACTCCTCACACAGGAAGAATGCCAGTCACGACCGTACTCAGAGATTGAAAGCACATTTCTCTTTGACTTTGAGTGGCAGAACCGTCGCTTGTGGTAAGCATGTAAAGATAAATGTTTTGTATAGATTAGAGAAATTCTAAGTTAACCCTGAAACAAACTTTTAATAGTTAATGATTGAACTAAAGCACAAATACTCTTGTAAATACTTAACTGTTAAAAAAAAAAAAATCTCTTCCAATAACCCTGTTTAAAATTATTACACTATTACAATTTTTCTTCTACTTTTCAGCCTTGATGCATCTAAAGAAGATGGATTTCTTGGAAGATTAGTCAATGACAACCATAAAAATCCAAATTGTGTCATAAAAAAATCATAGTTAACAACGGGCCACACTTGTGCCTTTTTGCCCTGAAGAAAATAGAAATAGGATCTGAAATTGAGTACAACTATGGTGATGCAAAATGGCCTTGGCGCAGAAAGGTGAGTTGGTTAGATTTAAGGCTGGAGTTTTTTTTTTGACAAATTAAAGTGTGTAAAAATGTGCCATCTTGTAAAAGCAAATTTTGTCCAATATTAATCATGTTTCCAGAATATACTCTGAGTGTATCTGTTACAGACCAGGTAGGTGGACTCAATAGGAAGACAGGAGGCAGATGGCGGTTATAAAGAGTTTTATTGTAAGAGCAGGTGCGGGGCAGATGAAGGGACAGATGATGAGGCGGATGATGGCTGGAGGAGTGTGGCAGGCAGGAGAGCTGAGCCGGGCAGGGGATCTGGAAGCTGGAGGCCAGGTGGGAGTGCAGGTGATCCTGGGCAGGAGAGAAACAGGTTAGAATGGATAGACGGCAGACTGAATGGAGACAACTAGAATAAGTTTTCAGGAGCTGGAGAAGGAACTAACTCTGTAGCTGAGTCTAAAATCCAGCGCTGGCTGACTGACGCAGGGAGCTTAAGTAGGCTGAGGCAGCAGACAGCAATCAGCGACACCTGGGCTCTCCAGCACAGCCGACCGGCATCAGCAATTAGCAACCTGCACAGAGAGAGGGAGAGGACGAGGAGGCAGAGGGCATGACAGTATCTATGGAAATGCATGGGATCTTTGATCTGTGTGATGTGATTTAACATCAGTTCTTGTTTAATTGAAATCCAGGTGAAAGACCCTCAGACTCCTGCAGCAGCAGTAGAGACAGAGACCAGCCCTGTACATCAGATGTTCCACGAGGAATCAAAGCCAGATGAGACTAACGCACAAGTAAAATGACATTGTAGACACAGTCATCACCAATATCTGTGGTGGTGTATGTGATGTTGTTCTACTACCAAAATGGGCCAATGTTCACATTGCTTTTCTAGATGCAGCTTTTTAGTCAGATCATGTCATGTTTATACTAACTTTTCTAGTTAGCAGATACCGCCATACATGAACTTTTCAAGTAACAGATTTTTGCTGTTTATCTATGTTTAGGTGTTTACTGTCCAAGGGTTTTCACTCGTTGATTATTCCGATAGTGATGAAAGTGATGAGGATTGTATGGTGAACAAAACTCCCACTCCACACCGTGATGTTCTAAGGAAGAATACAGAAAACATTCTGGTATGCCTCCGATGCTTTGAATTACATTAAAATGTTTTTAGTCAAGTAATTGTATAAACCTTCCTGTTACTGGTTTTAATAGATTGTGCATTTATGTATGAATGTATGCATGTCTTGACATAAATTTTGTTTTTGCAGATGGATAGTGGACCGGATGTGTACGATTCAGATGAAACTGGTGTGGAAGAAACCTGTGATGAGGCTTCTCCAAACAACCATCCCAACGAGCAATCAGATGATGAACTTGTTCCATCACTGAGCCATCACCCACCATGACATGTGGCACATCACCCAAGTGAGCAGCGCCAGGCAGAGAGGTACTGGGTGGGACATGAAGTGACTTGGTCTCCATTCCTCTCCCCAGAGCTGACCCAGCATATACACCACCATCACTGGTCCTTCCGAAGTCCCCCACTTGAATGACCCTGAACTTGTAGTTCGAGTCCACAAGTGCCAACAGCACTATGGAGAAGGTTTTCATATAATTGAAATACTGACTCCCGGTCTGTGGTGGGGCTTGGATGGTCACGTGTTTCCCATCTACTGCTCCCAGACAGTTTGGAAAGTTCCATTTCTTTTAGAAGCCGTCAGCCACTTCCTCCCATGTGTCTTGTGTTGGCCTGGGCAGGAACCTCTCCATCATGGTTTTTCGCAATGGCAGCGCACACCATGTGGACTGACTTCATTACTGTTGTGTGCCCCGGGCGGTAGCTATATGCCAGACTCAGTAGGGAATCCCCGGAAGCCATGTACCTGTGAGGGAAGAAGCAAATAAATATAAGTTATATGTGAACATTTGATATTCACCTGTGTCTCTCCATTGTTTCAGCTGATACGTGCAAAGCTAGATGGAAGGTTTTATGGGATGCCTTAATAAAAAAAACAAGAAAAAAAGCCTTCCAAGTGGATCGGCAGGTGGCACACAAAAGGAGTGGAAATACACAGACATCATGTCCTTCCTTTTGCCCTACATCAAACCAAGAAGGTCTGTATCATTACTTAAACAAAAGTAAATTTCATTAAATTATTAAAGCTTCAAACAATACTGATAACAGTAGGGTTGTAAAAAATGTTACTTCAAAGTGCACTATTACAGTGGTGAGAACTTGTATATATAACTTGTACATAAAACTGTTATGTTCATATGCGAATTGTTCCTATGTCTAATTTTTTATTTTTTTTAATATATAGCTCAAAAAGCAACTTGAGCCAGTCACAAACAGATGAGGAATGGTCAGGTACCTCTCCGTCATTGTCAGGGTCTGAGGATCAGTCCAGCACCCCTGGCATTTCATTACAACAACCCTCTACATCTGTGGCTCCATCAACCCCAGCACCATCTATCTCTAGGTCCCGTAGCCCCAGGGACAGGACATCAACACCGGCTGTTGCAGCGCCGGTGCCCCGTGAAACCAGAAGAGGCCAAAGACCAGACACAGACATTGGGGAGCGACTGATGTCTTTGCTGGAGCAGCCGGTGCCGAAACCTCACATGCCTGATGGGGACCTGGATGAGTACCATTTTGCCTTGAGCATTGTGCCAATGTTACGCAGACTAAATAAGGACAGTCGACAACATGCAAAAATGGAGATGCTGTCTCTTTTGCACAACCTTGAAAGAGGCCAGGATCAACAAGCCA
This sequence comes from Seriola lalandi dorsalis, assembly GCF_002814215.2. Classification (NCBI taxonomy): domain Eukaryota; kingdom Metazoa; phylum Chordata; class Actinopteri; order Carangiformes; family Carangidae; genus Seriola; species Seriola lalandi. The sequence continues at coordinate 978,071 of NW_019525547.1, read as the reverse complement.
CTTTCCCTGCTCTGAGACAAAGATCTCACCCCTCACAAATTCAACCTCCTCCTCCTCCTAGAGCACCGTTGCCTCCCCCCACTCCAGGACATTTTCGGCCCATTAACCAACCCCCACAAACAGGGGCATTCACAGAAATGCTGCATTCTGACTGGGAAGATCCAAACGCTACAGGGCCATACTACACAGACATGTAGTAAATGTAAAAAGAGAAAAATTGTTTGTTTGCCTGAAGATTGAACATTTTTTTTAATGTTGCTATTTTACAGTATTTAAGTTTTTATTCTGTTTTTTAAAAGCTCTTTAATCTTTTTCACTTTTGCTATTTTTTAAACACTTTAAATACTTATTACGTGTATATGTTCACATTTTTATTTGAAAAGTATTAAAAATGTTTCTTCAGCTTGTGGTCTGTGATTTCATTTGTTTGTGGTTTACCTTAGTGCTACAGCAGGTCTCTGCTTAGGTTCTATGGCAGCTCTGTAGTTCGTGCTTCGCCTGGTCACTTCAGGGCCAATGAAGGATAGAAGTTCGTCCATTTGCTCGGCACTCATCCTGAAATACTGGTGGTGGCGTTGGCTGTCCAGCCTCAGTTCAGCCACCAGATGGTAAAAATCGCCTTGTTGTCTTCTTTGCTGGTTGAGGGGATGAACCCAGAATCTGCTCCTTCTCCCTCTACGCCTCCTCTGCAGTCCATCAAGTAGGAGAACTAATGCCAGTGTTCTCCCTCTGCTTACAGGCATTGTATGTGAACAATACACATGAAATAATAATAATTAGGCTGCTAGTGGGGATGAGAAGGGTGCAAATCACACCCTGATTATACTATATATACACTTATATTTTACTAATTATTATTAATTTATTGTTTTATAAACACACACACAAAAAAAGCCACAAATCATTGATCCGTGTCCTGTAACCGGACATTTAACAGTAGCCGTTATGTAACCGTTTTGTAATCACAGTGTCAATTCAGCACAAAAAAGCAGGACATAATGAAACTACATAAAACCAGACAACTATATTCTCGCGTGAATACGGCTGGCTCGCAAGGCAGCGCTGCGCTGCCGTCACACGTCCCGTGGGGATTTACACCGGGCAGAGGATGGAGCAAAACTGCGACGCTGACGTTCCACGGCGCTGACGGCCCCCGTGGAAATCCGGAGTTAGAGTAGAAGTAGGAAGATTTCACAATTTAGCCAAAATAAGACTTAGGCAATTATGCTATGAGGGTAACGTTATGCAATGTGAAAAACTGTGCTTACAGTTAACTCCAGGGTGGAATAAAAAGAAAAAAAAAACAGTGTTAACTCAAAATTAGATCTTGGGGCTCATTCATTTAAAATGGTTAAGTGCTGAAGATCATTATTTGATTACCATGCTACTACCCTGTCTTCCTGTTGATGATCTTTTGTTAATATGATAGCACATACAGTAATTAATGAGCTAACAAGGCATGTGAATTTGCAGGTGTAAAGGGAAAAGAGATGGAATGAAGGAAGAAGAGAATTTAATTTGAAATATAGATCCTTAATGCAGTCAGTGTCTATGTGCAATAGAAATGCTTAATGGGCCCCAGATAGTAACTTAACACCCTGCAAAGATATAAAAACAAGAAATGTGTGTGTGTGTATGACACTGGACCTCACAAGTACTGTATGTTAGAAACAGGCACCACAAGTGACCAAAAAACTGGCATGGACACAAAAGTTAAAAATTTTGTTAAATTGAAGTGATTTTTGTGTTTGGAATTTTTTATTTTTTTTTTATCTTACCCGATTTTTTACAGCAGTGTAGAACCACTGGAAAGGGAAGACCCCATACATGAGTAAAAAACTGGTGGGCCCCCTGAGGGGCAAAAACAAGTATGTGTGTGTGTGGAATCAGTTGGATGTCACTGTGGTCTTGGTCTCCATCATTGTTCTCAGGATGAAAATGATGAACACAGTTCCCATCAATCGTAGCATCCTGAGAGTCTGTAGAGCACTAAGACATGCAAAAGGTGTACACACACACACACACACACACACGATACATACCTGCGCACACACAACAAACTGAAATCATATTAGTTTTGGAATGTGTGTGAGTGTTGGGTGTGAACAGCTCCTATGTCTCTCTTCAGTGCTGAAGGCCAAGCATATCCGAGTCATCCTGAAAACCACCATCAAGACGCTGTCACAGGTAACACACACACACACGCACACAGTGGGGTCGATTCATTACGAATGTAAAGTGAGTGTGAATGGTTTTGTTTTGCTCCTGCCGCCTGAGTCCATGAGTTTCTTTGATTCCAGGCTGGAAATATCTGCATTCATGTTATTCTTTTTCATCTGCGCTGTGTTGGGAGTTGAGCTCATTGACAACCTAGGTCAGTCACACACACACACACACACACCTCTCTGCTCTTCTTCACCTTGTTTGTGATCATGGCCCAGTTTATGCTGGTGAACTGTACCGACTCTCTCCAGAGGAGGGCGTCGGCTCTGAGCCGGTCCCACCGTCTCCAGGGCAGATTCAGATCAGATCCAGCTCCGCGGACTGATCCTCAGAATAATCAATCAATCAATTTGTGTTCTTGAGATAATTCATTATAATTGTTACTTTGCGTAAATTATTGAAAATAATTGCGTATATTTGTAAATTACTTTGAATGCCACATTCCTATGCCTATTTTTAATTTTCATCTTTATTTTATTGTTTTAAATAGTAATAAGTAATGCCTTTTACATTTCAGTGTTTTATCTTTAAATTGGTAATAAATGTTATATTTTATTTTCCTGTTTTTTGTAAATATATTTGATCCTAAAAACTGAACAAACTTGATTTACTGTTGTTTGAAGCAGTGACATAAACTGGCTTTAATGTGTATTGGAGCTGAAGAGTGAACAATGATATGAGTGGCGTTACACTTTTACAAAACATGTTACCATTTCATAAGTTGCAGTGTTGTGCACCATCACATTAAAAATAGAGGGGTGAAGTTGGAGTGAATGCCCTTTAGTACCGACCAAATTATCAATGAATGTTGACATAAGCATTCAGCTCATGTAGTTTATAGCAAAGTTTTGTTTTGTTACAGCTGATATCAGTTTGGATGTTCAGCATGGACACCGATGGGTCTTTAAAGGGACAATGATGTCACTTTTAAAATTCACTCCTCATTAACATAAATACACATACCTGACAGCACACAGCATTAATGGGACAGATGTTTATTATAAATAATGCACTATTAGACTTTTAATACTGCACAAAATGCTAAACATAATATATACAGTGTATATAACTAAATATGTATATCTGTTACTAAAAACAAATGTGTGAAAAGAAAAGAATAAAAGTTAAGTACAATTAATCACTAACAGAACCACAATGTAAACAAAATAAAAATAATTAACTGTCACACTTGAGGGAAAAATTTAACCCAAATGCACACCACAAAAAAAGGGGGTTGGTGGAAAAAGGTCTTTTAATAACAAGAAATTACTAACAGAACTCAAAATCCAAAATGGAGGCAAAACCCAGGAACAAAACTGAAACACTGGGGAAACTAATCAGGAGAGAAAAGCAGGAGCAAAACACAAGCAAAAACTGAAAATCCAAATACACCAGAAACACAGGAGCATGAGCCATGAAAACAAGACGAACTGACCAAGACAAAGGGGAGCACAGAAACTAATAGTGCGTTCCAGCTGTACTCGGATGTTGGGATTTCTGAGCTCCGAGTCGGCTTGACGTAAGGCGACCAGAGGTGCTTGGGCCTCCAGCTGTCACGGCACCTCCAGCAGAGGCTGCTTCTTGCTCCAGCACCCACACAGCACCAACACACACACGGCCTCATAAGCGTCGGCGGGAACAAGAGGACGTCCTCCAGTTCCTCCGGGAGTCGGAGGAAGCCAGTCAGAGGCGCCATGAGGAGGCACAGAGGTGCCACAAAGACTTACTGGCTCAGCTCAAGTCAGCCCAGCGAGGGTTTGAGGGCCTGATGTGTCGATTCTTAGACAAACTGTGATTCCGTTATTCTTGTTAGCATTGCTGTTATTGTTGAATCTTTTGGGCAAGATGACAAAAGGGAATGCCTGTCCGATGTATGCGCTGTCTCCCAGCAAGCTGTTGTCACCCATCTTCTCCTGCCATGTCGTGTAGAAGTCAGAGGCCCTCAACATCACAGTGTTATGCCGGAGATCCGGCACAGTGCTGGAATACTTTAACAGGGTTCTTGCACCATTTTAAGACTCAAATTTAATGCTTTTTAAGACTTTTTAAGACTAAAAAATGTCATAACAATTTCTTTGGTAGAAAATACTCAAATTTAATTTTAAACACAATCAAAGCAAACAGTTGCATTCTATTTTCCTTTCCATTGTGACACAGAACAGAGCCAACAATCATTTTCCAAATAAGGACAGAATAACACTGAATAACACAAATAACACTTAAAGCAGTCTCCATTGTAAATAACTTCAATAATCAAACTCCTCAAAACAGCCTCTCCAAAGCCAAAATGTTGAAAATCATTTACATAACTGTTTGAAAAACAAGACCAATGTTATCATCTTCTTGATGAATGAAGCTACGCCATATTTGGCGAGATATACCGTTTTATTTTCACCACAGGTGAATGACTTTGCACGCTGGGAATCGGGGAACATGGCAGCAAAGACGCCACTTATATCCTCATTAGATTTAAATGAATTATGCCTCATCACAGTGTGGAGAACCCACAGTACCTCTGCCTTTTGGGTCTCTGGTGGTAAAATGAAGCTTTTTAAAGCAGATTGAGAGGTGGCGTCTGAATTTGTATCTTTAGCTCGTGTTCCGAACAACGCAGGGATTAGCCTGGCCCCGCTGTGGCCCAGCTGCGGCTAGCTGCCGCCGCATACCGCTGGTGCTTAACTCCTCTCATATGCGCCTCAACTGCTTTAAGACCCGTGGTCCCTAAGGAAAAAGTCTTTTTAAAAAATGTGCACGTTGCCTTATTGTTATTTTCAGCGGGGGCCAACCACTTCTTAAATGAATCCTCCTCCATCCATTTGTAATTGAATTTGCACTTTCCCATCTTTGCTTTTCGGACCGCACTTTGACAACCACCGCGCGTACTGGCTGCACGCAGGCCGACGTCAGTCCGTCGCTGACGTACCGTAAAGCGGCTATTAATCGCGGATCAACAATTTAAGACCTTAATTACCCGGATTTTAATTTAAGACTTTTTAAGGACCCGCAGGAACCCTGTTTAAGCCCTGCGATTCATCAACATTATTTGCCTTAATGCTTAACGATTCCCTTACTGATGC
>NW_019525547.1:972186-972751 GCF_002814215.2 Seriola lalandi dorsalis | reverse complement strand
TAACGTTATGCAATGTGAAAAACTGTGCTTACAGTTAACTCCAGGGTGGAATAAAAAGAAAAAAAAAACAGTGTTAACTCAAAATTAGATCTTGGGGCTCATTCATTTAAAATGGTTAAGTGCTGAAGATCATTATTTGATTACCATGCTACTACCCTGTCTTCCTGTTGATGATCTTTTGTTAATATGATAGCACATACAGTAATTAATGAGCTAACAAGGCATGTGAATTTGCAGGTGTAAAGGGAAAAGAGATGGAATGAAGGAAGAAGAGAATTTTCATCGTTCTCAGGATGAAAAGGATGAACACAGTTCCCATCAATCGTAGCATCCTGAGAGTCTGTAGAGCACTAAGACATGCAAAAGGTGTACACACACACACACACACACACACACACGATACATACCTGCGCACACACAACAAACTGAAATCATATTAGTTTTGGAATGTGTGTGAGTGTTGGGTGTGAACAGCTCCTATGTCTCTCTTCAGTGCTGAAGGCCAAGCATATCCGAGTCATCCTGAAAACCACCATCAAGACGCTGTCACAGGTAACACACACAC
>NW_019525547.1:891594-972166 GCF_002814215.2 Seriola lalandi dorsalis | reverse complement strand
GGGGGGGGGCTAGGACACAACATAAACTGGCCCCATCTTCCCCAAGTCCCAAGTAGCCACAACAAAGATTGGTTTAAATATATCCAAAGTGATTTATTTACTTAAAGGTTTTAAGTGAACATATAGAAAAGAAATACTGAGTTTAGGCTTCAAGGTGGACTAAGGCCAACAAAATAAACATAATAACCCTGTCTGGAAAGTAAACAACTAATCTAACAAAAGGAAAACAAATGACAACAAACTCACCTTCCTAATTAAATAAACAGGAGAAAACAAGAGAAACGAAACTAGCAGCCCACCCTTACTACTCAAATGAATCTTGGCACTTTATATATCAGGTGACCAGGGGCTGCAGCCAATCACCGACCAGGGCGCAGAGCCTTTCCACCAATGACGGCGCGGCTGCGGCACACACCTATTTGCATACAATAAGGAAACACAGGAAATCAGGGCACACACACATACACAACAGACCAACTACAATAATATGACCGCGATCATAACACATGAAACATTTGTTGACACAGCAGGGCATTAAATATCAGAAGTGCCATGTGTTTGACGCTCCACGCTGCCAGAAAATGAATGTGTCCCAGTCTCAGCCGAGCAGTGAAGGTATGTATTACTGATGTGTCCGTCGCAAACTCCTCGAGGGATTGAACCACTATAGAGCAGATATTTATCTTGTTCAGTGTTCATAACTTCATAATACAATTTGCATTGTTGACACTGACAACTTAGGCCTACTTTTTTTCCCACAGAGAAAATCCACAGGAATCAAAGAACTGGATCGATAAGCAGAATCGATAATTGCATTGATATCAATTAAGTCTTATCAATTCCCATCCCTAGGTGTGGTACACCAGCAAAATGTTGCTCAGAATAAAGCCAACGTTGTTTTTTTTTTTTAAATCCCAAAGTGGCTTTGATCACATTTCTTGCTGCCACATGCAACTCTTGCTCTTAGGAACTCACGTCGTGGTCGTTGGTATCTGTAGGTGCAGAGCTTGTCATGGTGGGGCTGCTGGATTGACATGGGGAGAGAGAGAGGGCAGCCTTCATTGGGTCTTGAGGAACCCTGGAACAACATGAAGTGGAGTTGAACAGATTGATCATTATCTCAGAGATGTCTCAGTAGATTCTGAAACCAGAACACGGAAGTTGTGACTCTTACAGAACTTAAATTTGTCTCGTGGTTTTCACTCAATGAAGTCTGGCTGGATGAAGTCTTCGTCATCTGAATCTGAGGAGTGCTAAAACAAAGAGTTTGGGATAGGTGTGTATGCAAGTGTTTGAATGTGCTTTCCTCAAAAACTCTAGACTAATACGCCCATGAGAACATTGAGCAGAACGTGTTTTTCGACCACGATGATGGTGCAAAAGTAGAAGACAGTCATCGGGCAAGTGGCAGCCACAGCATCATACAGCACCAGATTCTAGTCCTCCTCAGTCAGGCTCTAGATTGATAGATTTAATCAAAGAGAGCAAGAAAGACAGATTCAATAGCATGCTGATGGACTGCAATTATGATGGCACAGATTAGGATGTCAAAAACTGACCTGGAACACAGTGACCATGGACCACAGTAGCGAGTCAAAATTCATCCGGTCTTTGATGGTGCTTCCGCTCTGGGTCTCTGAGGCAAATCTACCACCCCAAAGAACTGAGACACAATCACTCAAATGTGGTGATTATTATAGCATTAAAACAGCATTGTGACAGGACAGATATCCTCAAACAGACACATGGGGAGGAAGAATATGGTGCGTGCCTGGAAATGATGGTGAAAAACAGCAGCAGCTGGCAGAGCAGGGCTGCCTCCTCAGCAGCTGTCTCTTCAAGTAAGGCAGGGTTAGGGCTGTGAAGCAGCCGCTCAAACCGCAGCAGATGAAGCGCACATGGGGCAGCCAACCTGCTATCAGCTTTGGCAAGTATCTCTCACAAGCTGAAAACCAAAAAAAAAAAAAAACAAACACATTTTAATACGCTGTTCAGAACGACTGTATCCATGAGTTTAATTTAGGATCATATTACCTGATGATAATGACGGCAAAATCAAAGAGATTGTTTCGGTCCCTTGAAGTAGGCCCACTTGAGGACCGGCAGCTTTAATGTCAGCTCCACAACAGACACGAGAGTGAAGATGATGTTACTGATCTTAAGTATCTCTACCGCTTGCTTAGGCTGGTGGAAAAGAGAGAGAGAGAGCAAGAGAGGGAGGGAGTAACAGGTCGCCAGAGAACGGGGAAATGCAGAGAGGGAAGAGTGAGAACATAAACAATCAATACAAAATAAGCAAGAAAGAAACGAATGAACAGAAAAAAGAGTAGTGAACTCCTCCTTTACGTTGTGAATGAGACAGCAGCACTTTGTTCCTCCCCTGCGTGCTGTTCTATGGCCATGGTGAGAATACAGAGGAAGACGGCTAACATGATCACTCGGTCAAAGAGATTGCTGATGATCAGCCTCCCAAGTTTTCTCCTCGATGGCTCCCAGGTATGTCGTCCCTGGAAGACGGGGAGACAGCGAGTCAAAGGCGCTGCTGGTTTCTTTCAACAACAACAAAAAAAAACTGGTCGACTACTCTCATCATTGCGCGACTGGTCTTACTCCTGCTGCCGAGGGGCTTTCACCCATTTTATGAGGTCTATTGGTCGAAGGACAAGACATGTTGTTTTCAAGTTAAATTGTCCAGGTAGTGTGTGGTGAGAAAATTGTACTTTTTACCTTAACTTTTTTCCTGAAAATATGTTTCTGAAAACACATACGAGTCAATCTAAAGGCATGTTTGATTTTAAACTCAGGTTAAACTAGAAGTACCGTTAAACCGACACCAGAGGAAAACATTTATGTTTGCATTCATCCTAAGAACTGCGCATATTCTGGGTGATTTATTCAAGGAGGAAGAAAGCATCTGATATAATCTTACATAACTATACCACCAGATATCACTGCAGACTACAAATCTGACCTGCACATGTCTGAGTTGCATATACAACCTTTACACTATCTGACCTGATGCAGTTGCGGGCGATGATCCACAGCCAGCGGAGGAACTGGAAACAGAGCTGTTCGACAGGGTTTGGCTTGCTTCTCTCTCCTCTGCCACGCCATGCTCTCAGAGACGGCCATGCACCGCTTCATAATAATGAGGGAGCCCATCTGGTCGGGAAAGAAAAGATCTTCACGGACACTGCACCAGCAACATGAGCACATAGTGAACTTAAATGTGACTGGTCTCAACAGAAAAATAGGGAGCTCCTAAGGGGACGGGGGGGACGGGGGGGTCTTTGAGTTCCTGGTGCGCACCAGAAAGTTCCGTGTGAGCACGCAAAGGTTTTGCGTGCTCATGAGAAAGCAGGCTTATTTATGGGAGGTTGATTAGGGTGAAACAGCATGAAAGTGTGCATATACACATCTACATTAATCACATACACAATGAAAACTTCACATACACAATGAAAACATGCATATACACACTGCGCATTTACACACCCCACCTCTCCAAACGCATCAAAAAGTATGATAAATGTATGTGACACAACACTTGGAGCTTCAAATAAAGGTGTTAGAGAACTGCAGTTCAAACAATATGTTTTCATACATCATTTACCAACATTTTAATGAGGACTTCTCAGTATGTTTTTGTTTTTTTTATGTAAACTTGACAACCTGGAAGATTTTATATTGTGGTATATTGAAGTACTCCTGTCTGTTATTGAGTACAGAATTACATTTGAATCTACCTGTTTATATTTTCAGGTTGTGGTTGGAGACTTAGGAACATGGTCAAACACTAATGCTGCTCACTAACAAAAATTAAGACAAGTTGCTTCTTACAATGGTGACGGATAAAAGAAAAATGAAGCTCCAGACGGAATGAGCATCCATGACATAAAACATGATGTCTGTCTGACCTTCCAGCGTGAGGAGAAGGGAGACAGAACGTGTTACCCCCATCACTGACTGCCACAATAAACTGTCAAAGTACAGCCTCAATTTTAACTCCCACATCTATTTCTGCATACAGTATGTCAGAGCCGCTCTCACCTGTAATATGACGATCAAGGCGTGGCCGATGTTATCGAAACTGGTGACTCCCATGTTGGGGTAGTATGAGTTCCAGTTCACACAGGCGTTAGCCGCGGCCCCGGGGACCAATGAACAGGTTTCCCCATCCTGGATGTGAGGCGGCACGTCATGGCAGCGGCGCATCCCGTTGTTGTGGTCATTTGAACAATTTGAACATTTTTAACCGGCTCCTTTCACCAAACTAGAACACATAGTATGGATTTAAGGACACACTGGAGTTTCTGGACAGAGAAAGAATAACAGCTTATACACACTGCTGCACTGAAGACGTCATTACGTAGCTTTCACACTTCACATGAGCCTGTTACAGTGTCTTTTTATACTGAGCCAAATTACACACAGTGGATCATGTTAGTGACACTAATCCATTCCACACCAACTCTGGACCACACAGTCATCACTTCTGCTGTTGTCCAATTACCTTTGTATTTAATACTAGTCCCCCTGCTGCCCCGGACTTCAACCCATGTTAAAGATCTGGGTGTAATCATGAATAGGGATCTTAGTTTTCAGTGACCACGTCAAAGCCATAACAAAATTTGTGTTTTGGCATCTCAAAAACACAGCTTGGGTCAGAGACCTTGGCCCTCATTTATCAATCTTGCGTGAAAACAGGCGCAGATCTGAGCGCAGAATTGGTCTTACAATAGGATACACGTGTGATTCATGAAACATTCGTATCTGACCAAACCCAGCGTACGAATGATCGGGTCTTGATAAATGCGGCGGCTGAATTCGATCGTCATTAACATGTTACGCCCTTAAATATTCCTGGTTCGGAGGCCTCGCCCACTAAGGTCAAACATGGAGAGAAGAGTTACTGGCAAAAAACGAAATTTTTCAGAGATGGAGATCGACATCCTGAGAACCGAGGTGGCGCAAAATAAGGATGTGCTTTTTGGCAGTCTGAAGAGCGGGATCACAGGAGCTCATAAAACCGCTGTGTGGAAGAGGGTAACGGAGGCAGTCAACAGCGTTGCCATAGAGGAACGGACTCCGGCTGAGGTTTGAATACAAGTCAATAATTTAACCTATGCTTAACGATTTAAGTGAATCTTTTATTCATCCGCAGCCTAAAAGCTTATGCCTGCTAATTGATTAAGGCAATTTACATTTAGGTCAAGAAAAAGTGGTCTGATTTAAAGCTGGCCACCAGAAACGGGTTGCTGCACTAAAGCGCAACATCAGGCAGACTGGAGGAGGCCAACCAGACTCCAGCCTGATCTTGACGGGGACAGAGGAGAAAATTGCCTCGTTAATTGGGTCCGAGTCGATCTCGGGCGTAAGTGGTAGCGGAGACACAGCATTCGCGTCAGAGCCAGAGCAGAATGGTAACTACCCCCTTTTGCTTGCATTGTAAAATCTATCGAACTCTGACTGTACACCACATCTTACAAATAATTAGGCTTACGCATGTAACATGGGTATATATGTTTATTGTATTTTTTAAATGTTTCAGAGCCAGGCACCAGCAGTGTGTCGGCCAGGTCTCCTCCCCAGACTTGTCCCACTGCTGCCGAGAGTGAGCGCGTGCCCTCTGCCCCCCCGTGCTGCGCCAAGACCAAACATCGTCACGGCGTTGGTCCTGGAGAGACAAAAAGAAATATGCAGTTTATTGACCTCAGTTGTCGGCGCACTTGAGGCAATAAATAACACATTAAAAGAAATTAATGACACTCTAAAAAAGCCATAATAAAATGTTTAAATGACTAAATGTTGTCCATTGTCTGTGTTTAGTATGACTTTAGCCAATTTCACCTAGAATACTTTACATTACTGATTAAATACTGCAGAGCATTTGCAAGAGTTTAAGGTATACTTTATGTTTTAAAAGCGATGAATGAGGTCCTGTCTCCTCCGTATAGCCCCCAGTGGAGGCTGCACTGGCCAAGGTTCCATGGGCATTGGCTCATCTGGCTGCACCGGCACATCAAAAGGCAAACCGTTCACTAATGCAATGCTGTGCAAAACTGAACAGGTCCCGAGACAGAGCCACCTGCCCTTCAGCAACCCGAAGCAGCGCTCCACAGGGACCCGTGTGCGTGTGTGCGCACTATTGAATCTGCGTTCCTGCTCTGTAGCAGAGGTTAGCCAGCGGGGTTATAAGGTATTCCGTGAGAGGATAACCCTTGTCACCTAGAAGAACCATACCAAAATGTTAATTATCTGACACCTTGTTTAGTTAATGCAATTTATCTAGGGTAGTTACTTACCGAGGAGATGACTTTGGCTCTGCAGTGCGCCCTCCTGCAGCCGCGCGCCAACACAGCTGTTTTGAAAAATAAAAGAATCGTGTGTGTCCCGGTCACCTGCACACCACGTTTAAAAGTGCTAGCTTGGCATCACAAATCACCTGTACATTTATAGAGTGGTAGTTTTTGCGATTGAGCCAGTATGTCTTCAGAGACATGGCGGCTGGAAATATTGCCCTTCCAGCCTCAGCGTTCCAAAGGCTTGTTGTTGCTTCACCTTTTGATTTGTAAACTCCTGTCAAAATGAGCAAGTCAATGTGGGCTTCCAAGTCAACTACATCCAAGTCTTTCCAACTGTCCCCATACACATGCTTTCCCTCTAAATTTGTCATCCCAAGAACAATATTTTCAATCGATGGTGTTATGAAGAGCTCTAATGATGACTTGATGTCTTCAACATGGCTGATTGCATATCTGTGGGGCCTGGAACCATTTTGATAATATTAGTAGCGCTAAGTCTACCCTGCTGTTGAAGTGGGGAAAGGGGCCATATTATCTTTCCATTTTTGGAAGGGATCGTGTCTGCTGGTGGTTGAGAGACAACAGGAGGGTCAACACTCTCATTCTCATCAGATGAAAATGCCTTAAAATCAGGGTCCTCCTCAACACAGTCCTCTGTCTCAGACACATTCTCCTCTATGTCACTTTCACTGTCAAAGAGCTGTTCCAAAACATCATTGACAGTAAACCTTTTCCCAGAGGACATATTCAAGTGAGAGAGCATGCAGATTGCAGTATACACAGAGCACAAAGAGGAATGATTTGGATAGAGGGCTGCTGTGCAAGCTTTTATATGTTTGCTCCTCCTTTATTTTGCATGAACTACCAATGTCCTTGCGGGAATACCCCGCCCTCCACAGAGCGGGAAATATCAGTTCTACTTCACACACCTTCATGCCCAATGTGCGGGAAACTTCTCATGAGAATATTGCCCCTCCCCCCCATGTCACATTAGCACCAAAAATGGAAAATTATGGTCCCTCTACTCACTTCAACAACAAGGTAGACGTGCTGCTAAGAGTGTGTCCCACCACACACACAGTCAGCCATGTTGAAGACATAAATTCATTATTTGAGCTCTTCATATAACCATCAATTGAAAATATTGTACTTGAGATGATAATTTATTAGAGGGGAGGCATGTGTAGTTGGAAAGACTTGGATGTGATCAACTCGCAAGCCTACATTGGCAGGAGTTCACAGGTCAAGTTGTTTCCAGCATACCCACACCACGAGAAGTATCAAAGTTCTCGTGGGATAGTTGCCCCCCCCCCCCCCCCGTTATGTATCAACTCAAAAGTATCAACTCTGCACCTGCAGGTGTGGGGATGTTAGGTCACACACACAGACAGACAAGTTTTACACAGCTAAAACAGTGGACCACCAATGCGTGCAATATGTGTTCAGCACATTAATGCAAATATGATTAATCAGTTGTTCCCATCAAATTAGGAAAAGTCATGAAATATAAAGCAAAAAAAAAAAAAAAGCCAACTATTGTTTTTTGAATGATAAACATTGAATGGGGTCAAATTGACCCCAAGGATAATAGGAGGGTTAAGCTGTTTATTGGAAATGATACACGGGTATACTGCCTGTATTGTAAGGCTGATCTCTACACCAAACTTTGTGATATAAAAAAAAAACACAACTCAAAAGCATATTCAAAAGGCAAAGCGTTATAACAATTCCACCAAAGCAAGCTGCCATTAATGAGTAAAAATATTGACTGCAAAAAAGGCTGAAGGCACCATGGCATTAGCTATTGCTGAACACTGTTCCATGCTGGCATGTGATCACATTGGGGAAGCATCTTTCTCAGACTCCACTGCTGCTACTCACTTTAAAATGCACAGGACAAAGTGCACAGAAATGATCAATGGTGTTCTAGCAACATACTTTTTTTAAAAGGTTGGTGGCAGATGTGGGTGACCAGAGTTTCAGCCTCCTCCTCCATGAGTCCACACATATGTGTTTCTGAGTACCTGGGGGTTGTGATAAGGTACTTAAGTGACACCAGATCTATAGCCCGAGCTGTTGTGGCTTTCCTGGAGAAGTGTCTGAAAAAAAGGGAAACTCCTGGGGATAGGGACTGACAATGCCTCCGTTATAACGTTGATTAACAATGGGGTTCATAAAGTGCTAGTATAGGAGTATCTGAAAGATCTGGTTCTTGTTTCGCTGTGTGTGTCACTCTCTGCAGCTTGCTGTAAGTCATGCTTCCAATGACACCATCACCCGTAGTGTTGCGTACTTGGTACAGGAGACTTGTAACTGGTTTTCAGTGTCTCCAAAGCGCAGGGAGGAATACAAGGCCATATATGAGACCATCAACTGTGGGGAGAAACCCTTACAAATAACCAAGGTGTGTGCCACACGTTGGCTCTCCATTGAACAAGCACGCATTTCACGCATTTCACGCATTTCGCATTCACCAAGTCCAGTGAACACTGCTACATGGCTGAGGTTTTATGCTCCATGTACAGTGATCCTCAAAACATCTTGTATCTGACTTTTTTGAAGTCAGTACAGGTTGAGGTACATTTGGCCATGAAGGCTTTTGAGGGAGAGCAGGTAGATCCTCTTAAACTTCTTGACCGCTTGGTTAGCCTGATAAAGTCTGTCCTCATTGTGTATTTAGTGGCATTCATTATCATTTAAATTAAATCTTTTTTTTTTTTTCTTTTTGACTCATTTTTATCTTTCTCAAATCAAATATCTGGGACCGTAATGTACTTAATGAAAATACCTGGGTTCTGTGACAGCTACGTCTGTGGACATTGAAATTCTGCAGTGGTGTGGAAATGATGTATTGTATTTAACTATTTCATTAAAAAAAGAGTCACACCATGCAGCCTGGCAGAGAGTAGTCACAAATAAAAGAGCTTCGCTTTCACTTTTTTTGCACAAATCTTACATATATAATATGAAATAACTGACTTCTTTGATAATAAATATATTCAAATACAAGTAAAACTGAAAAGGCTTTGGTGGATCAAAGTGGTAAGAAGATGAAAAACAAATCATCATGGACAAAATCTCAGTGTAAAAAAATGACACATTTACACATTTTATTTGATATGCTCCACCATAAATAAGTAGTAGGCCTATAAGAATACATAGAATATGCTTTAATATAAAAAGGTAAGAAAGTAAATCCTTCATGATAATTTTATCTGACAAGTTGCAATATCTGTCACATACAGTATCAATTTTTTATTAAAATGCTCAAAAAACAGGTCAAACTAAATATTTTTTGTTATTATTGTTTATTGTGTTGAATCTAAAATGATTTTAAGTTCTAAAGCTTTTAACTGAATGACTCATTTTCCCTTTGGCATCACAGTTAACTGTCAACACGAATTAGCCGTGATATCAACGATTGTAGGTTTAACACCATCTTACTTTTCAGAACATTATCTTCATTGTTTGTTGCTGTTGTCATTTGTATAAATTGATGTTTTCAAGCCCCGAGCAAGTCCTGTAGAAGTCTTATTACTCCTGACACTACTGCATATATTCAGTGGGCCACATAACGCGGAAGTAACGAGCAGAGCCTGCAGTCGCGTGTGACATCATCCACTAGACTTGCGAGAGGACAGACCCAGCACCCTGATGTATTCATTGCAATATTGGGGGATATTAACCATGTCACTCTCACCTCTCACCTGACTGGCTTCACTCAGTATGTTGACTGTCCCACAAGGGAAAATAAGACACTTGATCTGTTGTATGCAAATATCAAGGATGCCTACCCTGCCTCAGCTCTAGCACCACTTGGCAGATCAGATCATAATCTGGTTTTTCTTCAGCCTTCCTACAAGCCCTGTGTACTGAGACAGGCTGCAACCACCTGCTCATTCAGGAACTGGACCCCGGAGGCCAGTGAGTCTCTAAAAGACTGTTTTGAGTGAACAGATTGGAAAGTCCTGTTGGAGTCACAGGAAAATGATAACAGCAAGGACCCTTACCTTGATAGAATGGTTGAATGTACCACAGACTACATTAACTTCTGTATGGACACTGTAATACCAGCAAGGACTGTACACTGCTTTCCAAACAACAAACCCTGGATCACCAGTAACATCAAGACCCTCCTCGACCAGAAAGAGGAGGCCTTCAGGGATGGAGACAGGGAGAAGTTCAGGTGTGTGCAACATGAGCTGAAGAGGAGATTAAAGCAGGAGAAGGAGGTCTGACCTGACAATCAATAATCAGCCAATGTCATGAAATATCATCCACAGTGTTTGGCTGCACGTTCACTGGGGTTGTAACAATATGTTGCACCACAATATTCTGCCATACAAAACTATGACAATATGCACTAAGGAGCTGAAACAGTAATATGAATCAATGTGGTCAGTTATGACTCCAAAAAGCTCCAGATTTGTCTTCATACACATTAGATGTCAGAGTGAGTATATGTGTATATGTCATCATGACACTGTGAACTGTCAGCAGTGTGACGTAAGGACTTAAAGAAACCATTGAAACAAACTTGAAAAGACTAATAGTATAATCAGAAAGAAAACAACTATAGGAGGGACGCTTCACTGCTGGATACATAACTGATGACACACAAACATAATGAATAACAGCCTGGCCTCAGCAAAGTTTGTGTTGTCACCATGACGTCATAATGGAACACCTGATAAACCCTTATCCAAATACAGCAGCTGTACCGACAAACCTTATATCCACCTCACCAACATATAACTGATCAAAGTTCATATTTGATGTATATGTCATGATCATTTTCAATACACACATTTTAGAGCGTTGCAGTAGAAGTTACCCATAATTCCAAGGGTCACTCTTATGACTTGGTGACGTCACAGGTGATGTCTCCAGTTCTCCTGAACCGACATTGTAAATAGGACCTGGGGTTGCATTCAGTGGGATTCCACTCTCCCACAGAGGTGACGTGGAAAGCTCTGGTGGTCGGGGAACGCTGGGATCAGGGAAGGAAGCCCTAGACTCCCGGTCCATTGACAGCTGTGGACGTTTGTACTTGGGGGCCCTCGTGCTGAGCAGCTTAATCAGTTGCTTCATTTTTGTGAGGAAGCATTGACAGCCCATTGACCCCTGACTGTCAGTGGGGGCCTCAGCACGAGCCTGAAGCTAATGTCTGGAGGCTTGTCCGTTCCATCTGACCTCTGGCTCGCTTTTCAGCATTACCCCGTCTCAGACTTGGTCCAGACCAGAGCCTTCACGAGTCCTCTGTGGGAGCCTGTGGTGGGCAGCCCGTCGGGTGCACTGGCACATCCCCTGGTGTCCTCAGGGTTCCTTTGGCCTGTGCCAAAGCAGGGGCTTGAGGCTTGTGCTCCATGCTGAGGTCCAGTGTCATCTCCTGGTGGTCTGAGGGTCCTTTTGGCCTGAACAGTCAACTTGACCAGACATAATATAACAACCTGTGTGTGTGTGTGTGTGTGTGTGTGTGTGTGTGTGTCCAGGTATAAGTATTGTTGTTGGGACCTAAATTTCAATTCCCCATAATGTAAATCATTACATTTCAAGGTGAAACGTAACATTAGGGTAAGGTTAGGGTTAGGCTAGTAGTTATGGTTAAGGTTAGAGTAAGTCTCCAGGATGAGACAAGAATGCATGTGTGTCTTTTTCCTTCTTTTTTTTTGTATTGATTTTGTGTTCAAATATTTTATGAGAGCAGCGATTGATTGGAGCAGGTATTTAAGAAGAATGTCAGTGCCCTTTCTTCCTCTCTGTTGCCTCCGTGTCTGAGACCTTTAGAAACGGCTGCAGGTAGAGTGAATAACCTATTATGATACTTTTGATATTTCATGAAATTGTGGTGTTAAATTATTCCACTGGGTGCCTGTGATATTCCATGCTCCTCTCATGTGTGTTCTGAAGCAGCAACTTCAATAATATGGTCTCAAATCCCAATATGCTGTTCACCTCAGCACACTAAGCTCCGCTGAAACACAGACCTAAAAAGGTCTAAACACAAGAGATAAGAATATAGAATAACTGTAAATAGGTAGAGATGGGGAGAAAGAGCAAAGGCGAGGGAATGAAGAGGGGAAGAATGAAATGTGAAGGATGCAGAGGACATGGGGTCATACTGAAGAAGAAGAGGAAAACAAGCAGAGAGAAGAAAATGCATAGAAGAAAAGAAGGGGATAAAAGAGTGGAAGAAAAGGACAGGGAAAGAGGTGGGACAGAGAAGAGTGGGATCGTGGAATAGAGAATTAGAATAAATGATTGAAATTGAGAGGGGATGTTGTAGTGAAAGAAGGAAAAGGGAGGAACAAATAAATCTGTTTTACAATGGCTCTGATGTGTGCATCTACAGTTTCTTTACAACAGCTTCATTTCTAATTTTAGAGTCTGAATTCAAGAAAATCTGAATGCATAGTTTAAAGAGGACCTATTATGGCCATTTTCAGTGTTAATCATTTAATTCTTGGTGTCTACTAAAATAGACTTTCATGCTTTAATGTTCTGAAAAGACTTTTTCTTCTTCTGAACATCTTTTACTGTCCTCTATTCACCCTCTGTCTGAAATGCTGTGTTCCCTCTGAAGCTGACTAATCAGAGCCCAGTGTGCTTATTAGTTTGCTGGCAACTACCGTAGCAATGATATGTTCTGCACGTCTTGTGTAAACAAACGGTTGTGGCAGCTTCGTTCCTGTTTATAGATTTATAGCAAGAGTCCAATTCTGGACCAGAAGATGAAAGACCTGATCCACCTTTACAAGCTGGACTGGAGCAGAAAACAAGCACCACTGTCAGGCAGCTGGAAGGAGGGAGAAATATGAACAACACTGCGACCCAAGACGCCGGACAGTCTGAAAAGACTTCGGATGACATTTTTAATAACTTGGAATACTTTTAAGAGATACTGTATCCTGTTGATCTTTTAAGTGTGGACTCTTCCAGACTAAAGCAATATAAGTAATATAAATAATGGAGGAACAGACAGACGGTCGACAGGTATGAAGTCTCCACCGCTTCACCTCACCTCACCTCACCTCCGGTAAATCTGAATGAATTAAACTTTTGTGTGTATAGTTACTGAAAAACGAACTCAGCGGTTAAACTGTGGATAATTTATCTGAGCTAACGAGGTACGACATGCCAATACTGACAAACCTGTCAGTATTGGGTCAAAAATTACCCATGTATGCAAGTGTGATTTTTTTTTTTTTAAATGACATACTATAATAATGATTTTGTCAAAAAACTTTATTTTAGCAGTGATTTGGACCAAAGAATAACACAGTTAATATTTGAAATGTTTATTTGTCACTTTGTCACACTCACACATAGCATACACCATACAATCAATAACACTGGTTTTGAACTGTTAGTGCACCTGAAGTGTTACTGCAGTGAACTGTGGTGAATTCTGAACATATAAAATGAATGAATACAAGAAAAGAAAACTGATCAAATAAACTCATATGAGTAAGATGCAATCTAGCGCCTACATGCCTCACAAACGACAACGACATGTTTGTGCCCCTCGCACACAGGGCTGGTTCGATCTTTGCTAGCTGGGCACATCTTGCACCTCTTCCTCTTCACTTGACCCTCCTGTGGCTGGGCGATGGCTGCCCTGGTTAACCCACATCTTCCCATTGCCTCTGTGATATGGGTTTGGAGGTGGGGCTTGCCCTCCATGCGCCTCCTCACGTGTGGCATGACCAGCTCTTTGCCCAGCTCCTTTATGAAGAGCCGCCGTGCATTAGTCACACCACCCATGTAACCAGGGTGTTGTGCAGTGTAGTTGGTGATGACTTTGAGGGTGGCAACATCCAGCATATTGTGCCAGAGCACCATGGGCCACCTCCGTGTTCTCCGCTTGCAGGTGTACGTGCGAACTATTTGATCCATTGTGTCCACTCCAGATTTGTGGTTGTAGTACTGGATCACTTCTGGCTTCCTCTTGACACTATGGTCATCCACTGCTGTGTCATCATGCATGGTGCTTAGCAGCACAACAGCCTTCCCCTTTTTCGGGACATAGCTCACCATCGTCATGTTGCCACAGAATCCAAATTCGGCGCTGTACTTCTCTCTCAATTTGTGTGGCTTCATGACAGGTGATATATCCGGCCTGTTCTGGCGAAGAGTCCCCACAAGCGTAAGGTTCTTCTCCAGGAGCTTCTCAGCCAAAGGAATGCTGGTAAAGAAGTTATCCATGGTTATGTTGCGACCTATGAACAGAACAAAAACATTGAATGGTCAATTTAGTCAACATGTAATTTTCTAAATTCTAACACTAAAATAAACCTGATGGATTATTGATTGTTATTATGGAGTACATGTATTTTATTTCATTCTACGCTTATAAATTAATCAATTTCTCCCAATGGCAATACAAAATGAAATAGACACTATGAAAGAGTGGAAAAGTCATCTAGGTATTGTGCTAGAACTTCAAGAGTATATTCACTGTATATATACTCTGTATTCTATATTCACCTGTGTGTCTTATTCCGCTGGTCAACTGTTGGACAATATTCTCGCCAAGGTTCCTCTGAACATCCTCTCCTGGCTGTCTACCTGTGTAGATGATGCTATCGAACGCATAAGGGACCCTTGCATCGCACATCCAAAAGATTTTTATTCCATACTTTGCTGGCTTGCTGGGCATGTATTGTAAGAAGTTGCACCTTCCACGGAATGGCACAAGCTGCTCATCTATGGTGAGACAGTCACTGGGGACGACACTCTCTTGCAATTGGCCAGGAAACAGTCCCACACATATCTGAATGCAGCCATGTGGTCTGTTTCCAGTCTAACAGCTCTAGTCCTCTTATCATCAAACCGTATAAGGCGGCGGATATCCTCATATCTGTGTACCCCCATGGTAGCCTTGTACATCGGATTTTGCAGGGGATCCAGAAAGAGCTCTCGCAAGGCCACATCCCAGCTCTTGTCCCCCCCTGCAAGGAGGGTCAAACCAATAAACGCCATGAATTCCACTTTGTCGAGGCTTCTCCACTCTTTTCCTTTTGCTGCTGCCGCTCTCCGTCCCTCTAAGTTAGTGCATCTTAAAACCTCCTCTATGATGTTATCACTAATGAACAACTCCCAGGCATCTTTTGGTGAAATGGTTGTTGAACCAGATGCGGGTAATATAACTGTGTTTATTAGCAAAACAAATGTATTTATTTATTATTATGTATGTATTGACAGATTGACAAATTTAAAAATTTGAGTTGAATAAAGTTGAAAATAGTATACTGTATTTATTGTGTAAGACATGATTACATTTCATACATGATATGGTATACATTAGCTAATATTAGCTAGCTAACACAAGCTAGCATTAGCTAGCTAGAATGGAATATGCTAATGTAATACTGGGCATATTTATCTTTCCCACCAGGTAGGGATAATGTTCAAATGTTATGTGCAGTTATATTTTAGATATAGAAGATATTTAGAAGATATTTTTCTTAGGTAAAACAATTGTAAAAAAAAATACTTACATGAATCAGATGTGAAAAAGCAGCCTGTTGTCCAGTTGTGGAAAAGTTGTCCACAGTAACCGTTCCTAACTGCAAGTATTTTCTAAATAAAAGGTTTTGACCCATGTGTGTAAACTTGATGTAGTGATACAAAACCTATTTTAGTTCCAACGTGGTATATGGTAATCAAAAACAAGATATGTAATGAATACTTTGAAATATTAAATGATTAAATTAATATATTTTAAATGATATAGCAAAGAAACACAGCCATGCATGAAATCACATAGGAAATGAATACGGGTCATTTTTGACCCATGTTGTGCTTTAGAAGGGTAGTCGTACAAAAATTATATTTATTAAAAAAGTAAAAATGAAAATAAGAATAAGAATTCCTGGAATTCTGAATTGTGAAATGAATTTATTGCAAAGATATTTACAATTAAAACTCTGTCGGGTCACTTTTGACCCATGTTATGCATCAAAGGGTAAATCCTAAACAGGTGGCTGCTGTTGAGGAGAAGAGTGTCTGCCGGTAGCAGGCCGGCAAGCGAGCTGGTTTCTCAGGTAGCAGGGCTGACCTGGGCCGGGGCCCTGGAGCTCCTTGAAGAGCTGAGAGGGGAAACTGTGAGGTAGATACGACAAAGACAACAATATCTTCGTGTTGCTGCTTCTTACTTACGTCATCAGGTCGCAGTAAGTGTGAATCACATTAAGTGTGAATTACAGAAATAACCGTTGTGAAAATTCTTTTTTTTTGTTGTTGTTGTTGGGTACTACTGGTCAGTGCAGTTGTCATTGATTGTTACCATGGTAACACTGGTCTTAGGCCTGAGTTAGCCTGGGGGTAAGGTGTTCGATGTTTTTGTCTTAAAATGAGTGAGTCTTTATTTTTGTGAAACAGTCTGACTAACATCAGACCGAAGACTGGACTAACATCACAGACCAGTGTGAAATATCAGTGTGAAACCAGCCCCTGAAGTGTCATTGATTGTGACACAATGTAGACATAATGTTATTCTTTGTCTGGGCTTTGTGAGAAGCCCAAGACACAGGATAGAGGTCAGGATAAGAAAATCTTGTGATATTCATTTAGTTGACGCCCCTGAATATGTTTTTGTAGCAACTTTCAATTTACCACAATTAATATAAGTATGACAAAATCTAATCCAAACCTAAGCTTCCCATGTGAGCTATGCTGCGATCTCAGCAGACTCACAGGCAACACAGGCAGGATTTATGGACAAGTTAACATTTTATTATGTTCATCATGGGGCAATGAAAATGATCAGTGCCGTAGAAAAGACACACGAATGTCTGCACACCCACATGAATGAAACGTCTGTGTATCAGGAGCAGTAAAAAGCCATTGCAATGATTAGTGTGACAGACAAAAGGACACATTACGCACAAATGTACTGATGCTTTGACCTTATTCTGCTTATCAGTGGTTATGAAAGCTCCTGCTCTAAATAAAGGACACATTCAACACAAATGATACATTAACATAAAAATGTGCACAACTCATAAGTGTATTTGAAAACAATAAGACAGAAGGACACACAGACACACACATATATACACAACATCCTTCAAGCAGCGTGAAGAGGGTGAAGATGGTGAAGCTGAGATGCTGATAGCGCTGGAAGAAATTAATAACCTGAGATCTAATTATCTCTGTATTGTCAGAGAGCTCATGATGAAGAGAGGATTGTTCTGGCATCTGAAGTTGAGAAAAATGAAAAATTCCTCATGAAAAAATAGTTGGTTAAGAGCCCAGACTGAAACTGGGAAACCTGGCTTCTTATGTGACATGATGTGGAAATGGTTGGCCACAATAAGCAGGTGCATCAAATCGATTTATTAAGTTCACACATGTATTTCAAATATTGAAATTATACCACCTTCTGTTTGGTGTAATTAACAACAATTGAAACATTCTGTGGCAATCCTACACTCTTCAGAGATTTCCTTTTGATCTCTGTAGCTTAATGTTTATGGGCCAGTCTTGATGGTAAAATGTTAATGTTCAGATGTTTCCCAGTGTGGGGAAGTATTCCTGTAACAGTTGTCCCCAACCACCGGGGCCATGGACTGGTACCAGGCCGTGTTATATTCGCTACTGGGCCGCACAGAAAGGACAAATTACTCATTTATCTATTTATTTTTGTATCTGTAAAATTCAACAGTTGCCTGATAAGGGATAAGGGATTCAGGGCTGCTGCGGTTAGTCGCCATACAGCCAGTCACTATTAACCAGCATATATTTATTTTCTATTTATCATTAAAGGTTGCACTGCTTCTCTGTCCTCAGCTCTGTTGGCGAGGCGGGGGCTGCAGTACACCAGCGCGCGCACACACACACACACACACACACACACAGAGTGAACAGCAGAGCAGAGGCTACACGGAACCAGGTGAAATGAAGATAACTGAAGATTACTGTAGTTGATGCCAGCTACAGTATTACCGAACTCTACTGTAACTGCAATAAAAAGTAAAAGGCCCATAAGAACTTTATCCAACCACGTGTTAAACGAGCAACAAATAGAAAAGAGATATTTTCATCTATTTTGTCCAGTGTCTCCTGGTGTCTTTAAACACAACAACAACAACATTGCGCTGGTTAAGCTAATAGCGAGTTGTTAGGAAACGCTACAATGAAAGCTGACTGTATGTGAGTCTAACTGATTATCTTAGTTCACCATGAATCTTAAAATGTGGCAGATTGTTGTAAACTGAGCAACTGGCTGAGACAAACCAGAACAATCAATTCACATCCTGTTTAAAGAAGAAAAAAAAATCTTCAGTAATGATAAAGAAGTAATAGTATGACCCAGATCAATACGTGTATGGATAAGATAAAGATAAAATCGTAACAATAGCCATCTACAGCTGGTTAGTGACTGACTCTGGGAGGATGAGCAAATCACAGTTCAAACCATGGTTTAAAAAAAATGAAAGGTGGTATGTGCTACACACATATCCACCACCACAATCAGAGACAGTTTAGAAAGGAGATGACGCACTTGCAATCCTTTATTGTAGCTGTACCACATGGTTTGTCCACCTCCCCGCCCCTTTAGGAGACCAGCAGCAGCTCTGAGTCTGTTCACTCCAATGGGGGAAGTGAACCTGATCACAGTTATGATTATTTCATTTTATTAAATATTGGATCCATTTTTCACAAGCCACAGATCGTCAGAACATTCTTCAGATTAGGAGAAAATTAACTTTATTAGCGACCTATCTCTGTCTCAGCAACAAAGTCTGAGATCTCACAACACAGATCTGTTCTCCATGTTGCTTCTGGTTTCACTGCTGCAAACACAGAGGTTTAGAGAGACCTGTACGTGCAACTGTGAATTAAAAGTTAAATTGAAATAAAACTTTATTTGTGTAATAATACTATTATTGTTATCATTATTGAACTGCTGTTGGAGGGAAAACAGAGTATTAGACTGATATGATCTTGTTCTGGGTTGATCCGATATAAGCTAGTAGATAAAAACAGGTGACAAAATCAGGCCTAAATTCAAACTGTATCTAGTGTAGTGCTGTATTTTTGTTATGTTTTGACATGAACAGGCAATCATGACCACGCCCACTTAGGAGACAGGAAGTGTTTACCATTTCTTAACATTGGCGCTGCTTGTGATGCATCATGTTTTGTTATAGAGGATCACTGACATAAATCTGGAATTACAGTATGTGCAGTGTGAATGTAATTTTTTGGGATACTGGGCTGCCTGTATAGCTAACGTACATTTATCATGAAGAAATAATCTTTTTGGCGTGACATTTGGTTGGGTAGTATGAGAGTTCTCAGCTGTGAATGACACAAGTACACATGAATTACATGAACTGTACCAAACACATGAACAGACACCTATACAGACATAATGTACACTGACTCACTGAAGCGAGCTCTCACCTCCTGCAGGATAAACAAGCACAGATGTGCTGCAAACACCCACACCATCATAAGTACTCGCACTGTACATTGCCTAGACACGACGTTTAATCCAGGCTCTCTGTGCTGATTCTGTGTTGATTCAGATATACTGTAGGAAGTGATCTGAATGAACATTTAATCAAAGCAGAAGATGCCTTTCTTCCACAGATGTGAAGTGCTAAGTGGAGGAAAAACATGTCGCGGCTTCCAGTCAGTGGATGTAAAGTGTGAAATGAGCTTTAAAATAGACTGCGTGATAAGAGTTGTTATGTGACACATACAGCTTCTTTTTTTTTTTTTTTAACCCTGAACAGGGACACATTGAACAGAAGAAAACTGTCATGTATTCTTTCTTTCCAAGAGGGATGTAAGAGTCAAAAGAGGAACCAGTATTGTGCAACTATACTATTGTGTTGGTGTCAACAGAGGGTCAAAACAGCTGTGGTCAGCAATGATTAATGAAGACTTGTCCACTGAAATGTATCTAAGTGGAATAAAATGATGAATTGATAAAAAGGAAAACTGGAACGAGCCTCGCAGTTATAGACTAGTTTCAGGTCACATCCCTGTTTATCCAGTCATATAAAATATGAACCATTTGTATGAAATTTTGTCATAATTGCTGTGTGAAGTCTTTCACCTTGACCTTTGACCACCAAAATCTAGTCTGTTTGTCTTTGAGTCCCAGTGGACATTTGTGCCAAATTTGAAGGGATTCACTTGAGGAGCTCCTGAGATGTTGGGTTCACCAGGCCATAATCATGTTCTGTGAGGCCACTGTGAGCTTGATGTAGCCCAGACTTATAATATTATCAGAAGTGAAAGTATTGTGTTGTATGTAGAGGGTTAAGACTGTTCGCTTGATTCAAACCCGAGAGAGCCAATCAGGTGGTCTACTCATTTGCAGAGGAGAGATTTGAAACATATTTCTGAGTTGAATTCGAGGTTTCTATTAACGCTTTGTGATATTTCACACCGAGCTACAAGTTTGATATAACCTATGACTAAGTGTGTGAATGAAATTGTGTGGATGTGTGACCCTATCTATAGGTCAGGTTTCGGGTAAGGCTTGGTGACAGTCCGATGCTGGGACTGAAGACCAGAGATTCCAGTTAACTGGATGCGAGCCAACCCACTGGTCCTTAAAGAGGGACACAGGTTGCTACTTTCTGAAGATGGATTTCCTTCATCGCTTCCTGGTGTGGTAGGATGGACTAAAGCACTCAAACTCAACTATCGATCTATTGACTAAAAAAAAAACTGAACTCACAACTTAAAAAGGGTTTTTTATTCTTAAGCGCACTAAATTATTTTAGTTTCTTATTTTGAATAAGCTGCAGCATGTCTGTAAAATATCTGAAAGGCTGATATAAAAAACATTTAAAAGTTGACAACAGCATTTGCCCCGTCAATGTGAAACTCCACGCAGCCATGAATATCCATTCAGACCATGTGGGTGTTGATGGGAATAGAGTGCTTTTTTGAGTAATGGTTTGAAATCGGTGTGTGTGTGTGTGTGTGTGTGTGTGAATAATAGCACAATCATGATGCATATTGTCAGGCACAAGATTTGTTTGCTGCAAAGATTTTCTTACAAACACCCCTGTCACCAACACCTGACATCTCCTGCAGGGATATTTCATCCTTCAATGACCAAACTAACCCAAACTCATTTGTTAAAATCAACATTTTTGCGTGGCAACTGATTTCCATTATTTCCATAATTAATTGTAGCAAATGTAGCAAACACTGAAAGCCCATGGTGACATTTTCAAGTTGCTTTTTTTTTCAACCAAGCATCCAAGACACAAGGGTGAGGGTTAGAGTTGATATTCAGTTTACAATGAAATAAAACAAAGAAAAGCAACAAAACCTCACATTAAATTAAGAATAACTGTCTAATAATTTCAGCAGGAAACTAAATATGATATTTACTCATTTGTCTTTACTCAAATCTTTGCTTGGTGTGGCTGATTTTTTTTACCAGCTGGACAAACAACAGATCAGAATAATGTTTTTTCTTTATTACTGTATCCAAGGCATCGAAGGTAACTGGACTGTAGATACTTCACCTGTCATGCAAGCGGCTTATTCAGATCTGGTTTCTTCTTGTTTCTGTAATTTCTGTATGAACAGATGTGCATATTTTGATGTACTTTACTTTGCAGGACTAGTACTTCATAGTATGTGTGCATTTACTGTACGTCATATGGGAATACATATGTGCTTGCAGGAAGGTTCTGGATTGCTTTAAGTGTGTCTCCAGGGACTCATTTAACATCCTGCATATTCCCTAAGGTTCAGTTACATGTGTGTGTATAATGAAAGATTTCATAGCAGTAGACAGTGTGTACGTCTGTGCACGTTTGCATACATTCAGTGTAAGTTCTATTCCCAGGAAGCACATATAATATTAAAAGTGATGGTTTTAGAAGAAGAATGTGGAGAGATTATGATGAAATTAAAATAAAATAATGACGAAATTAGAATAAAATCTAAAAACAGAACAGACAAGAGCTGCAGTATTTTGATCATATCTTTCCCTTATCTGCACACACTTTCTTCTTGCTGTATTGCTCTGGATCAACAAGCTTCACCAAATCTATGAGCTGCTCATTTTTGGCTGAACTGCACCAGCAGGACCAGGCCTATAGTCTTGAATGTCCCTGACTCACTGACTGATGATATTTCCACCACTGGTCGACCAAGTGCCTCATCACTAACTGGAGTTTCTGGTGCAAACAGGTTCCGGGTGGGGGGGCGCTACACCTCTTGTGTAGGTCTACCGAGCCGCTCTGGTTTCCCGACTGCTCGGGGTCTGCAGGGGGGTGGAGGGGTGCTTCCAATACACTGAGCCTCACCTCTATTACAGTAAATACCCTACTACTTACTTAGTCCTTGTCGCAGCGGGCCAGGTTCGACTCGTGCCCCCCCCCTCCCCACACACAATTTCCTGGCGACATTTTGGTTATAAAATCAGGATTTGACCTGAGGCAGTCCAGACATATACAAGGTTTTGATTTTGTCTTGTTTATTTTATTTTGCAAATATGTGGTGGTGTGGAGGACTATATTGTCTGGTTGAAGATATTCAAATAAAGATAAGTCTGCCCTCTGGTCAATATATGTTCTGTTCTGGGTCTATAAGAGCCTCTGAATCCCAAAGAGGGATCTGAAATAAAACCCCTCATGCAATCTAAAAGGACAGTGTCTGGTTGAGATGGGGAAAAGGGGCTTTTCAACAATTCTGCCAACCCACTATGTCCTCTGCTGCACCTACAAGGTTGTCTGAATCCCTGAGGCCCCACACTGAAACACAAAGTTCCTGAATGTCTTCTCTCATACTCGCAACATAATTTTGAATCACAGGACCGGTGTGCTGAGAGCTGTGGCTGTTGGTTGATGATTTGATGCCCTAATCCATAAGAGTACTCCACGGATTTTGCATTCTGCTCCATTAATGTTGTCAGACTCATAATGGACAGTTTGAAAAAAATCGGTGCAGCAGAGATAAATACATTTTTTATTCGACATTTCTACTTTGTCAAAACCTTGTCTATGAATTGACAGTTCTGTTTCAGATTCATGTGTATTATGCTAGTAGCAGCTAATGTAAGTGTCATACCAGTATCTACTAAATGTCTGGCTAAATTTCAGCTAAATACCAACACTGTGTCAAGGCAGTGAAAACTAAATATTTAATCTTCAAACACACTCACAGACCCAAGTACAATAAATACAGTGCTCAATTTTTGCAGTCACAAATTGTCATAAAGCAACACCAGATACCTGGGAATATTTCCTAAGATTCTTCATGGCAATATTTAACACTATATAATCAGCGCCCTCCTACGATCAGTCAGACTTAAGCTCATGTTGTTCAGTTCTCATCAACTTTGAACTTTGACAAACACATATGACACATGACGTATGAACCCGAGTACATGTCCCATAGACATCATTCCCTCACGCTTTGTCACAGCCTGCTTTAAACATGTTGTCATTCACCCTCTACAACGGAACATTTTAAACTTCAAGGATATACTTTTCAACATAGTCAGTGTGAAAAGTGTAGCTGCCATGTTCATCCTGCACTTTCATCCAGAAAGTGACCTTTAGTGAACTTGTTAATAAGGAAAAAGTTCCACAATACTACAACCAGATGCTGTTTATGATGCATTATTTATTTGTGTTTTATTGTTTTTGTGATGTATTAATCCCAGTGGAGGGTTTTATATTATGGGTTCAGGTCATAAAACACACACCCACACACACACACACACACACACACACACACACACACACACAGCTATAACTTCTCATGATGAAGACCTAAAAGATAATGGAAATATGAAATAATTTATAGAAGTTAGTGCAGTCACTTATAAGTTTATATATAAATGTAATAAAAACTTTTTGCACCTCTGTGTAAAAAGTAGAAAGCAACACTTTAAAAAGCTAAGCAGAACGTACACGCATTAACACAGCATGCATACAGGGACATCATTTATTTACCAGCTTTGCAGCACTTTTTCACCCACCACTGTTATACATGGATTTGCTTCTCCTTTCTTTTTGTCTTCTCTTGTGTTAGATGTTTGCCAAAAACACACTTGTCAGTCATGTCAGACCACCTCACCCACAACTGTGTGTCAGTGTGACCAACACCTCTTCTAACAATCAGGAAGAAAGCAGGATTGTACTGCACATTTTAAAAGAGTGTGGCAATCAGGCCTGTTGACAGTGAAAGCACTCAAACATAGATCTGACAAGTCAGTCTTGACTGAACAGGTGCTCTGGTGCCCTAGTAGAGCCAGATGAAATGTTGTGCTTGTTTCTATAAAAAACCTTGACTTTACATTCTGGGTAATGCAATCAAAAATATGGAGTCAGCTTTTATGGCTCCAGTTATTAAGTATAACAACATTCAAATGCAATGCAGTCCTGTGGCATAGCAGATTCTCAATAATAGATTCATTCAATTTATTCATGAAATTCACAATAAATCTAATATCTAGTCACAATTTCTAATGCAGGAGGAAATGAAATTTGTTAAGACAGTTAAGTCACTTTAGAAACCAAATACTCTAAATACGCCAATGTCAAGGTGTAGGAGAGACATTTCTTATTCTTACAATAAAAGCAGAGTCAGTTATCCCCTACAAAAAACTATATATAGACATTTCTGGTACTGAGATGGATGTAAATGTATGTCTGTCATCGAAAAAAGGAAAAGATCCCATTGATCCTGCTAATTACAGGCACATTTCCCTGCTTAACTTTGATCACAAACTTTTAACAAACGTATTGGCCACTGGTTTAAGTTAGCATATAGCAACAATTAGGCAGGCCTTCCTTCTTCAATGTGTGTCGACAGTCGAATCTATTGTACTTTGACTGGGGTAAAAAAACCACAGTAGCTGTCATGACATCGGATGCTCAGACAGCTTTCAACTCTATCAAATGGTTATTTGAAGCTGTGAGCAGGTTTAGCTTGGGAAACTTTTTCATGGAGTGGATTAAAATGATTTATCACTAAATCCTCTGTCGTAACAAATAATATCTCATCAGAGCCATTTAGTCTACACCGGGGAGTGAGTTAGGGAGATTGCTTGTCCCCTTTGTTATGTAATATAACATGAGCTCCTCTGGAAATTGGGAGGAGTAATTTTCACATCAAGGCTATTCCAGCTACCACATCAGAATGTCTTGTTACGCTGTATGCAGATGATCTACTTGTCAACTTAATGAATCCTGATCTTTTGCAAAATATAAATTCATTCAGAAAAAATTCTGGTTATAAAATAACTTGAACTAAAAGTGAATTTATGTTTACTGGAGATAACATAATTTTACAGGATTGCCCCGTTAAGGTTGTTCAGGATTACAAAAAACACTGATTATCAACAAATATTCATTCTAGATCTTCTGGTATTTAAAGATTACTACTAGTGCAGCTAATGCTAGGACACTGACATACTGGCAATGGGGTTCTTCAGACCAGGAATCACTTCATTCCTTAATGTTCCTAGTATTTTGATTTACACACCATTTTGTCATAATCTTGCATAATCAGGCTTCAACACATAAAGGATTTCTACTTAGACAATATGTTTGCATATTTTGATCAACTAAGCTCAAAGAACAATTTGCCTCACTCTAATGTTTTTCATTTCATGCAATTTAGGCATTAATGAGGGAGAGCCTCCCCCATTTTGAGTGTGAGAGGCTTACTCCTTTGGAATGAATTTCTCTTCCACCAGAGAGCAAAAAGCTCATCACTGAATGTGTGAATTTCTTTTCTAATGATTCTGTATCTGTTAAATGTATGAAGAAAGCGTGGGAAAGGGAAATTCATGGTGTACTGCCTGATAAAATATAGAGGACTGCACTTTCCCATATTCATAGTTGTAAAATAAACAGCACACGCAGGTTAATTCAGTTTAAAGAGATTCACAATTTTCATTATTCTAAGGTCATGTTACATAAATTTTCTCCCTGTGTCCGTCTGTGATAAATGTAAATCAAATGATGGTACATTGTTGTATTTGTCTTGTGACTGTCCACTAATTCATCCATTCTGGTCTAATAGTTTCTTTTTTGTCCGGGGTTAAACAGAGGACTCTCTCTCCTGACAGGGACTTGGCTCTCTTTGGAAGCTCAGTGGACTCTTTAATTCTCCCTTCACACATTCAAACAGTGTTGTTGACGGGCATGGTCCTAGCAAAAAAACATATTCTCAAAGACTAGAAGACACCACGTTCAACACTTCAAGTAAAACAAAGGAAAAGTGTAAAATATGAGACCCTTATGATAGAAATAAAATCACAATTCCCCTATAGCCTACTTCTTAGTAAGATGCGTGTTTTTGTTTTGTTTTTTTTTACAAAAAAAACTAAGAAAGAAGCTGCCTTGTTGCAGCTCAGTCTGTTTCTCCTCTAATAGAGGATGACAAAGCTGAAGCAAAGCAAATGGAGGTGATAATTTGTCCTCATTTCGGGGGAATGCTGGCATCAGCAAAGAAACCATCCAGTTGCTGTGATAACCCTCGTGCTCGGCCTTTCTGATCCCTTTTCCTCCAGAATCTCCAACATGTCACGCAGAGCAGGCCCTGCCCCGTCCGTTCATGCCCTCTTGCTCCGTGGGTCACTGGCGCTCTCTCTACCTTGTGTCTAATCTCCAGCAACAGCAGCAGGCCTGTCCATCAGATCCATGCTAAGTATTGTTCTTGCACGTTTGCTTGACATCCTTATCAAAGTAGCGCTTGTTGTTTCTTCCGTAGCGATGATGTGATGATGAGGAAGGAATCTCTGCAGACAGCGGCTCAGTTGTATATAAAAAAAGTTTATTACAAAAAGGCACAGCATCGTTTAACAAGCATCAAAACTGCCTGTGAGAGGACCCAAAGCCGAAAAGGATCTTCTCCTGTTTTTCCCCAAAACCAAACAATTTATAGGCTGAATAACCTCTAGTTACATATTCATGACCTAGCTGATTCCTAATAACCTATAGAGGTACAGAGCCAACATTTATGTCCAAACATGGTCATTCTATATGAAGTTAAAACATACCGTAAATTTTATTATGAAAAACAAAAGTCAGCTCTTAGGAATGTTTTGGAGACAGGAACTGAGGGGGTGCTCACCCTCTTCTGGCGCCTGATCTTTCTCTAGGGTGTCTCCTTAAACATTCCTATCCTTAACTCACAAAACAGCTAAGACACCACACGCTCCTTATACCCGGGTTCCAGCGGGACTGCTCTGCAGAAAACGGGATCTGACACGATTCGATCAAAGTGTTTGTAAACAGCATCTAATATAATGCGGCCTTTGTTGTTCTGACACCATGCAAACAGAGAAAATAAGGTTGTTGACAATGTTGATAATATTTTCAACTGATCCCTACTGGTGCACAGCGGGGGTTCTAGGGAGGTCTAAGGTAAGGAGTCTGCAGCATATGTGGCAAGTGTGTGCTTTTCTTCCAGAAAGTGTTCTGGCATGTTACAGCAAGATGTTGCGGCCTTTTTGGTTTCATCCACAATTGAATGTGCACAGCCTGCAGGCGTGAGTAAGCTTATAATGTCAAACAATCTTTCGGCCTATTACCACCACATCTGAGATGCTGCGCTGGCTCAGAACACCAGCTGCAGGATGTTTGCCATGCAGCCAAAATGAGCCAGACCACTATCTGTCATAGTTTTTGCTATGGTGTTATTTCTCACCACATGTACTTTCCTTACATTTTCTCAAATCTCCTGGGAGTGTGACACTGCTTTTTGTCAAGTTATAATCTTTGCTGAGGCTAGCGTCTGAACTCCATCTATCAGTTGTAAAAACTGATTGCAGGGATGTCACAAACCAGTAGGTCATGAATGTGTGTGGTCACAATGTCTCACACAGATGTCAGCCAAATGACAAATTGGAAACACTGGTCATCCAGTGCAATGAACTCCATGTGTTGAAGCTAATAAGGTTAGCGATCCCTTTAGCTTTTACACTGTCTGTATGGAATTTTTTCCTGTTCTCAAATGCTGTGGTTGTTGGTGGTTATTGGTGGAGGAGGTATGTGCCGTGTTGGTTTCCAGTTGATTTCTCTGTTTTTTTCAGCTTTCAAGTAACTGTTGTAAATGTCTGCTCATTGTCAAGGTTTGTGGTAAGTAGGGGGGAACCCAAAATGCAGCCAACACTTGGGAGATGGTGCAGACAGGTTTATTAAACAAAAGAACTCAAAAAACTAGCACAGGGAACCACAAGGAACAGCAGGCCAAAACAGGAGAAGCACAGGGGATGACAACAGGCAACATGAACAGCTTGGGGACGAACCGGACATGAACAGGCAACACGACCAGATGATGATGAACCCAAAGATAAACAGACGAACCGACACAGACAAAGGGAAGCACAGAGACTATATAGACAAGGGAGGCAAGGGTGATTGAACACAGGTGAAACACATTAGGGCGGGGCAGACAATCCCCACACAGAAAACAGGGCCAAGACAGGAAGCAAAACACTGAGACACAGGGAAACCAATTACAAAATAAATCAGGAAGTGCACGGGGAAACAGAGCACAAGACAGGGAAGACTAAACTAGACACTAGAAACACCCAAACCAGAAATACTCAAACCCCAGAACAGAAACCCAAAACACAGAAAACTAAATCATCAAGAAAGTCCCCAAAAAGTCCAAAAACCAAAACCCTGGAGCCTCCAGGCTGAGACCATGACACTCATGTCTGCTCTGAGATACAGAGTAATGAGTCTCTCTCTACAGATACATAGGAAATAAACAGTCTGGTGATATTTATATAGGAAATATTTATCTTCACACAGCCCATTCAAGTGTCTTTTCAAGCAGTAATACACTAATACAAATTGCAAATGAAGATGATGACTAGGATGCAACAGTGTTTTAATGCCTTGATAGTAGGAAAAATGATAAATAAGTGAAATCCATCAGAAATTGAAGCTGCATTCTATTTGCTTATAATAAGAAAAAAAAATGGATGGTGTCACCAGCTCTGCAGAGCTGTTTAGCCTCTTAGCTAATAATTTGGGTTTTCCAGCAGCAGCTGTTTTCAGGAAATAAGCTCTGATAAATCCCCCCTTCACTACCTGCCCTCACTGACGAGCAATCAGACAGAGCTAGAGACTAGCTGGTAAAGAAAGTGGAACATTCTGGTGGAGACCAAAGCAGAGCTGAAACTTCTCCTAACTGCTGCTGTTTGCTGGATGTGTAGTGGTCAGTTCTTTTGCCCCCCAGTGGCCTTAAACATTTCACCAATACAGTTGTATGGGATTATGATGATGATTACAGATTGTTTTCTCGTCATATTCCTTGTGTGTCGCTGCACATTGGTTTACTGCATTACTTACTGAGACTTTGACAAGTGTGTCAGCTGTTGGGGCATCAAACCAGCACCTTTTAAGTTACGCAGCACAGTTTCTAAGCATTAAGCCTCCTATCCACCTGGTGAAATGAGCCACAATCCAATGTGTATGTATAGACATTTTGTTTTTGTACTATTTGAGTTTTTAAAAACTACTTCCCTGAAATAAACTGTTGCTCTCTTGCTTTCACATTAAGGGGTAACATGTTGCTCCAAATAAAATCAAGACTAGTTAAGTATTTGGACAAATTATATCAATTACACAATATCTACATGACATTTGTAAGAATCCATTCCACTTCTCTCTTTAACATCTGCATTTATTTTCTCCTCTTTCTTACTGAGTGATGATAATGATAAACTCACACTAAGATTGAAAATCAATGAACCACCAACAGAAAGCTCCAAACAGCATCCTACTGTTGCTCTCACTGTAACACATTCACTTCAGCAGCATCAGCTA
Organism: Seriola lalandi dorsalis; assembly: GCF_002814215.2. Lineage (NCBI taxonomy): Eukaryota > Metazoa > Chordata > Actinopteri > Carangiformes > Carangidae > Seriola > Seriola lalandi. The sequence goes on along the minus strand of NW_019525547.1, from coordinate 942,075 downwards.
AAAATCCCAAACATTTAAATGTGTAACAACCATAAAAAAAACCCCTTCAGTCTCCTGAGACACACAGCTGCTTGTCTCTGCTCATGGACGCCACAGTGACTTATAAAATAAACATTAGTCACAGCCTTAGCTACATGAAGATGTATTGGCCTACATACAATATGATGAATGCACTTTCCTCCCAGACATGAAAATTTAGTCCTTCTAAAAAGTTTTGGAAGAACGCTAGGGGCTGCACACACGCACGCACGCACACACACACACACACACACACACACACACACACACACAGATATTTATTCACTTTTTGTCTTCCTAACCTAGTTACTTACAACCCCTTCTCTATACTTTGTAACATACTATTGGATTTTCCCATTAGCAGCTATTTTATACTTTATTCCGCAGGGTTAAGTTCATAAATCCCAGTTATGCTGATATCCCGACTGAGCCGCTCTGGATTTTCAGCATGATGCGGTGCTTCACGCCAAACAGCCATCTTAGAGTGCTTCCCCTCTGAAACCCCCGGAATCAAACACATTCAAATATGTGAGATAAAGTGGCAGCAAAACCTCTAGGACATCAGTTTAACGCAGTGTGAGCCTGAACTCTAACAAAGCAGATGTGACATGTGAAGGGGCTGTCCGCTTGTTTAATGATCAGACAAATCAGAATTGAATTGAGCAAAGGCTTCTGATGGTAATAGAGGAGGATATTCTAGAGGCTCCTAATGAGGCTTTCCCCCTAATGACATTTTGCTGGGAGTTTTTCCTTCATCTGACTCAGGGTCTAAAGTTGAGCTTCCTTTTTCTTTCATGAGGATGTTTTTTTTAGCCTTGAATTTTAATGGCTGTTGAAGTGATAGTCCTGCCATAATCTGTCTTAAGTATCAAACACCTTCAGGCTTAAAAGGCGAGTATAAAATATTTGCGTAGTTGGTGTCGTAATGGACATTGTGACCCAGCTTCAACAAAACAAGTATCTAAACAGACATAGAAACTTCTCAAACCATTCTCGGAACATTCTCTTTTGTCCATTTTCATGATCAGTATTTTCAAAATAGTCCTATTTACGGCCATATATGACAAACATACACTGCCTTTCTCTCAGCCCTCACACAAAACCCTGATGAAGAAGTGCTTGCATAATGGCACATAATGACCACATTGCCTTCCTGAGAGGGAATCTCTTCTGGCTGTTTCTATTTGGGGAACATGAGTAAGGAGAGAGGGAGGCAAATATCATAAATGAGAGCATGCTTCATATTCACCTGAAGGACAATGTAGCTGAGAAAAAGCAAGCAGTTACTGATACTAACACTGCAGTGGGCAGGTTTAGACCAGTGGTCTTACTGGGGCCAGGAAGCACAACTACAAACACTTCATTGTTCCAATTAAGGTCCAGTCTAAAAAGGGCTATAAAATCGAAATTTGGGAGTCCAAGGGAGTTCAGCATTGTTCTGTAGTACAGGTCTGATGAATAGCCTGCAGAACCAAGATTCTCCTACACACTATGTGCCACAAAAAGATCATGGGAATTTGAATTGTGTCAGATTTAAAGGTAGCTGGCAAGGACAGTGACCTCAACTGTGGATTGCCAGATGTGTTTACACAATAGAAAAAGGCCTTTGAGCCGAACCAATATACTGCAACAGCAGGATCTGTTCAGATGATCATACCTGCATCTACACAAAATTGATTTGGATGTTGAGCTTTTGATTGGCGTGAGAACACTTAGCGCTCATGAAACCATAAACATGCACACAATACCAGTGGCGAGCTGCTGCTAAAAGCAGCGCAGGCTCAACGGAGAAGCGCCCGCATTCCATCCACCAAATGGGCTTTAGCCGAGCTACTCGAATCCCAGCTGCGGGACCGATGCGTTTCTCCTGCCCCATGGCTGGATGTAGCTCAACTGCACGAGCTGGCAAGCCTAATCGCTGTCAGCTATTCAGACGATGCCTCGCCACCTCCTGCAGAAGAGCCTCCAGTTCCTGACGAAACCCAGCGCAGCCGCGAACGCACCAGGAAGTCAGCTACTTCCCAACAAAAGAGTAGGCTGTCAAGTTTGTCTCCTTCGTTTTAACCTGGGCGTTTCTGTTTCTCCTGCTGCTCCTCCGTCTTCCGATGGCCTACTGGTCACTTTGCAATCAGCTCCCTCGAGGCTTCTCATCACTCTCTGGCCTCCATCATCCCTGCACCTCTGCCAGGTAGGCCATACATCCCTCCTACAGCAAATACGAGAGAAACATTTACCAGTAGCACAAAGCTTTTTCTAGCAAGGCAGCTCTATATATCTCTCAATCCAACATCGCCTAAATTGGTCAATCCTCGACACAGAGACACTTCTCATGCTCATCGGAGGTTCTCAAGCCGTCTCCCCTCAGACTCCCTCTGCCCACAGCTGCCTTTTTGACAGCTTCACCCCTGCCTTCACAAGCCCCTCCTCTTCATCCCATGACTGACAGCCGCCGCAGAAAGGTGGAATCGTTTAATAACAGGCCCATCTGCAATAACTTGAATGAAAATGTCTGTACTTAACCAAACTGCATCTTTTCTCCACATTTGCAGCGCGTGCAAAGAAGCCCGTCCTTGCTCAGTGGTAGAATCTTGTCTAATAGACGGACAGCTGGCTGGAAGGACAAATGATTGTTTGAGCCACACAAATGATATTAATACTTCATAACTGCGTTTGATACAAAACAAACCTGCTTTTGCTTGTAAAAGCAAACTAATACTAATACTTTGTCCACCTTAAACAAAAATCTGTCTAGAGGAAAAATCAAAAGTGTCTCGTGAGCATTCATTAGTTTTTGGCTCAGATGTTGCTCTTGTCAGGTAACTTTTTCAGATTCCAATAATCCAACTGCTAGAAACGTTGCAATTTTTGTAGTTGCAAGTGGGTAAATATTTCAGAATGTCTTGCAGAAACTCGGCCTGCGAAGCCTGTGGTTTCTTTTTTCAGAAGATGCACATCAATCACTTCTCGCATTATTCTTCTTAATGATGAAAAAATGCCACTTGAACAGTTCCTAAAACTTTGTTGCAGCTTACAAATTTGCCCTTTCCCCTCTGTTTTTTCAAAATCACCGCATCATTACTTGCAAAAGAACATTTCAAACGATGGAAAAAAAGTGACAAACAGGTAAGGAGAATTGAAAGAAAAAGGGGAGATAACTTAAACTGTGGAGAAAGGGGGAACGGGGGGGGGGGTTTGAAGCATCTGAGAGTTGAGGGACGGCTAATTAATTTCCCAGTAGTGCAGCACATTTGCTGGAGGCCATGTAAACACTCTCCTCCTCTCCGTAGCATGGCTTTTAAAGGGATCAGCTGTCTATTTAGCTACAGATTATCAGTCTGTGGGTTTATCTCATACCCTGAGAGCAGAGGAGAAGGAAGGCTGGGACAATGGTGCACAGGGAAAAAAGGAAGATAAGAAGTAGGTAGAAAAGGAGCAAATGTGAGGAGGGGGAGATATGAAAGAATTAAGTATTACAAAAAAGAAAGAGAGAAACTAGAATTACCATCTCGCAGTATATATATACACACACACACACACACATACACTCAAGTATTTGCAAATAGAACAATAAGATCTGTATAAAAACTCAATGTGTTCAACATGTTCTGTAAGGTCAGGTATGAATTGTATTTGCTGTGGACCACATGATAGATAGAAATAAAATATAAAGATAAATAAATAGATGAAATACTCATTTTGTTCTTTCATAAACTTTGGAGTCTTTGTGGATTATTTGGCTTTCTGCAGTTTAATAGTGTTTTAACCTCATCATAACTTTCAGTTGTTGCTGTTCTACAGAGAAATAAGAAATAAATTGCATTGTTAAATATTAATTTAATGTAAATTGATAATAAATATAGGAATTTATATACATTCACAAGTGAAGTTCATCTTTACCTTTACTTTACCTGTATCTCCGTACACATTTAAGATTTGAAGAAAGATGAACAGTACCACTACACTTGCCAAAGGCGACTGTTTAACCCTCAGGTTGTGTTCATTTCATGTTAAACAATTTTGTGTTCCCGGTCAGAAATGACCATTCCACTAAGACTCACCATAAAAACTGTATTAATACACATTATCACCACTTGTTGATTTTTTAATTAACTTAAGTTTTAGTGAATATTACAAGTTTTGAACTTCTATATGTTTTTAGTGGCCTGTGTGCCTCAATGATCTGATCTTATACACTTGAAAGCAAGTTCTAAAAAAAAAGAAATAATCAGATGACACATGGTACACTGTTTATTACAGAGTACTTTGGGTCAAAGTTATCAAGGACATTTGCTTTGAAACCATTAAAATTTTTTATACAGTGACACAAAAAGTAACACCTGCTGTGTTCCCGGTCAAAAGTGACCATGAATATTTGAATTGTGTACAAAGGAAATTTTCCCAAAACTGCACTTGACATTTTCACAATATTCCAAGATCAATGTCTTCATACATTACCGAACAACTAACAAGAACAATAACATGTTAACCAGTCTATCAGATGTTCTATTGCCTGATAACAGAAAAAAACAGTCAACCGACAAAATCAGGCTTCTAAATGTGGTGGAGTGTTTTTTTTTCTCATGCACATGTTGGACAATATGCGCAGGTTGTTGCGTTTATGGCACGTTATGCTTGTTTTGACATCTTTTGGTGCACACAGACTGCACCTCTTCCTCTTATCACCTCTCTTTCTTGTAGCAAGCGATCTTGCCTCTTGCTCCTGGATCTCTGTTACCAATGCGGCCGAGGCCGAGGCGTTCGGGGAAGGCGTTGGCGGTGAGTGGCAGACGCTCCACCCACTTGTCCCAAACTTCTCTGATCGCTGCCAGTTTGTCTTGTTGACGACGGCCTGGTCTTGTATCCCGGTTGTCAAAGCGAATCACCAGTGACAACATGTGGAATTTTTGTGACATGGTGGCCCGAAAAATTGTCCGACCAGACTCTGCATCCCATAAACTGCTGGTAGATTCGTTTCTGGATCTGTACACACCAGCCAAAATCAAAAGACCCATGTATGCGTTGATGTCTGTCTGAGTTAGCAACTTTCAATTGTCTTTGTAAATTCGTTTCCTCTCCAAGTTGGTCATGTTTACCACAGTGGTTACACTGGACTCAGTCAGGAACAGTTCAAAGCAGGATTTGATGTCATCAGTCCAGGATCCTGGGGTCATTCTGATGATGTCTTCAGCTGAAAGCCTACCATGATTCTCAGGTGGGGATGAAGACCAGGATAAGTTCCCATTCTTTGACTTGAATGTGACAGCAACCTCAGCATGGCCGTCCTCTTCATCACTGGATTCCTCCTCATCAGTTATTTCTTGGTCTGGATTATATTCAGTGTCATCTTCAGTTTCTGACACTTCCTCCTCAAATCCATCCTCACTGTCATTTTCCTGGCCTCTCCCCTCCTCATCAGTGTGGTGACCATCAAATATTTAATCAAGAACCTCACTTACGGTATACCGACCTGCCATGGAGCTGCCGCACAATGAACTGTGAGCAAAGCCTCAAAAAAGTATCATATACCTAAGCTACGGGAAAAGTTCAGTGTTATTGAAACAATGTTGCAATTTTCTGTGAGAGCTGTCAACACAGGTGTTGTTCCCGGAGCAGAGAGACTCTACTGGGCAAAGGGTCCCGTAGTGGTTGCCAGGGGACCCAGGGTGTGTGTGTGCGTGTGTGTGTGTGTGCGTGCGCGTGTATTCTTGTATGTGTGTGTGTGTGTGTGTGCATGTGTGCTTGCATGCGTGCGTGTGTGTGTCCATCTAACAAATAAGGATGTACCTGAGCACAGTTTTTACACTAATTGTTGTCTCCCCCATTCATTTCTAATGACCCGTCATTTTTGACCTGGAACATTAAGAGTGGACAAAAGTTGAATAAAACTCAAAAAATTGTATGCAAATCAATACAATATATTTTGTGTGTCCAAATCCTCTTTGTGAACAAAGTCATGGAATCTTAGGTCAACCTGAACTAATTAACTACAATTTTCAGAGATAAAACTTTTAAATCGGTCAAATTGGCCGGAACACAACATAAGGGTTTTAAGCTGTCAGGTAAATGCCAGAAATATAACTGTAAGAGTAAGGTGAGGTGAAGGAGGATGTGGTGCGAATTTGAACTAGAGCTCCAGCCTCAATAACTTGGTGAGACGAGACTTCAGCGTGTCAGATCTATCTCTCAGAGATGTGATCCCATCATGCCGAGGGGTTCTGGGGTCAAATACCTAATGCAGTGCGTTCAGCACTTTCATATGGAGGATGTCTGTGGCCAGTGTGTTCCATGAAAGAGCGAGAATGAGAAAAGCTCAAAGGCGTACGCAATGCAGCACACACACACACACACACACACACACACACACACACACACGTACACGCCCTACAGGTTCTCATCTGCAGTAAACACCAAAGAGAGTCTATATTGTGTGGTCCTGGTGTGTGTATTCCAATTTAATCCCTGTTTTGTGGCCTCATGGGTAAACCTACCAAAAGTTGAAACATACTGAGAAACACAGAAAGAAAGGGAAAGAGGGACCAAGTGGAAGGAAAGAGTGAAGGACAGAAAGCAGTTATGTGAGAAATAAATAAAGCAGAGGAAAGTAAAGAAGCAACCTGCAAAGGCAGGAAGCTTGAAGCGAGGAGAGAAGTAGACAATGAAAAGATTAAACAAAATAAAAACAAAAAAGATTAAAGTTTTGGTGGGAGAAAATATGAGAGGTAGATATAGAAGATTAAAAAGATTTATTCAGCCAGATGGAAGAAGGAACAGACAGATTTTGAGGACAATGGGAAGAAGAGCAGGAGAAAAGAACGAAAAAAAGAAATTATGTTTTCAGGTTGACGTCCATCCGTCCAGTGAATAAAGGGTGTCTTTCATAACAAAAATGGAAACTTACAAAAAAAAAACAATCTAAACAATCAGACCAGAACAAAAATGAGAGAATCCGAACACTCAGCTCGACAAACGGAAATTTCACTGAGGCAACAGGAACAAAACTGGAGAACAACAGGATTTCAACAGGTTGACAACAGACGGACTTACAAAGACAAGTAAGTGCACAGAGACTAAATACACACAAAATACACACAAGGGAAAGGTGTTGATTTTCATTTCAGTGCACATGTTAACGCATTAGTGTGGACACACTGGCTGGTGATCGAGCCTCTCGCCACACGTGTCCCAGTAGAAATAGAGAAAAGACCTGTTGATAATCATATCATATAATAATATATAATAAATAATATAATCATATAATCACAAAAATTGAATATGTTTTTATCCGTTTCAACTGCTGCATGCGGAAACAATGACATTTTAGTCACGTCGAAAATAAATCAGAAATGAATTAATAATGAAGAGAAATCCAGCTTCCTGCAAACTCACTCTATCTAAACAGGTAGAGCTGCAGCGGCAGCTTCAACGCAGCCAGTGTTGAGGACACACGTGTGCTTCTCCGCAGCAGTTCAGTAACGTCAGCATAGTATTACCTGCTATAGATTTGTAACAACGCACTCCCAGTTTGGAGATGCAGCCAGGAGCACTGGCACATTTGCAATTAAAAAAAAAAAAGAAGTCCATAGAAAGAAGCCAATATCAGTAGAAAAGTACAGTTTATTTTGAATATTTTCACCTTTTTCGCTTAACCATTGAAGAACCATATTCCTATGCGTAAGCATAGTCTGCATAAAACCTAACACAGTAATATGCAGATTAGCTGTCTGAGCGGTTTCTGTAAGAGATAACGAATAAAAGAAAAGAAAAATGAGTGATTGTGACAGTGATGCCAAAATGCAGACTAGAGATAGCATCTAGATACTCCCTCTGATTTGTACCATTCTTTGCCATCATTCATTTTCTGAAGTCGTTCCTTCGAAGGTTGAGTTGTGTTTCCTGGGGTGGCAAGTCTGGGCCTGCATGTGGTTCAGAGAGGAAGATGCTGAGAGATCCCCAGTTTGGTTCATGTCCTGCCTTCATCCCAACAGCTGCAGATTTACCATCCCATTATATGGTTCTGCTTAATAAGTTAAACAATGTTAGTAATGTAATTTTATAAAGATGTATTTCTTTAAAAAATATGGAGAATGAAGGAAATAGGAAGCAAAAGTAAATAAATAAAAATAAATTATGATGTAGGCTAATAAGCCTAAATCTAGACAAGAACCGCTCTCTGCTTCCCCGCAACTTCAGAGCAGCTGATTGGGCGACTGCCTGTAACAAAAGATGTAGCCCTAAGCTCACGGTTGACATCCATACACGGTCCAGCCATATGGCGTTTAGCTGATCAATTGTGGAAATATGATCACTCAGTCAGTCAGGGACAATCGCCATTATAGGGCTGGCCCCACTGTTGGGGTCCTACATTATATCTCATTGTATAATTTTTAACAGTAAATATTTGTATGATTAAAAATTGACTTAAAGTATAGTGCACTTTAACAAATGCAATAAAATACAAAGTATTGAAAAATATTCATACATTTCACTCAGGATTGTGTCTGTGAATTTCTGTTGACATATCCCTACAGGTATATTTCACCCTGAAATGTTAAGTATGACTAGCAGTCATCAAGAGTCGTCTGCTGGAAGCTGCAGTGGATCACCATGACATGCAGAAAATACAAATGCCATCACAAAGTTCCAAAACCTCATCTTCAGATGTATGTCAGTTCCCTAGAAATTTTCTCAGGACTGAGCAGTATACAGTGTAATTAAAAAAAAAACCCCAAAAGAACATGCATAATAAATAAATAATAATTATTATAATAAATAAAGAAGTTTTAATTTCATTTCCTGTGTAGCTCTGTGCTTCTGTGTGTTATCTGCAGGCTCAGCAGAGCCACTGAAAGAAACATGAGGATGCACAGCACTCACACATCTGACAGATTGTGATGAAAAGCACATATATATGTATATTTTGTATATTGTTGTATACATACAACAAATCCAACCACGCCTGATTAGTAGTTTTATTTCATACTTACAAAACCACACACACAGGACACCATACAGTCCTGTCAGCAGGGAATATCAACTAATCTCTGCACACATATAGCATCTGCCTTGTGTGTAAACATATCCACACACACAGTGTGGCTGCCTGAGAAAACCCCATGAGATATTCCTACTGCTCAGTGTGAAACTGTGGTTTCCTTTGACTTGTTGCATCCATGGGGAATAACTCTACACATGGGAAATACTCCACTTCCCTTGTTGTCTGTATTCTGTGTAGACCATTAAAACAGGTCTGTGCTTGGTATTTGAGTTAGGTTTTAATTTCCTCCATATTTTGCATATAATACAATAATTGTATAATACAATATACAGTAATACATATGATATTGTACAATACAATAAACTGAATCCTGTAAATATCCTCTAAATGTTAAAACATTTGCAGGGGTCCAAATTACAGTTACATAAAGCCAAACTAGGAACAGCATTTATACAGTTCAAACTATAAACACACAAAAAACACACATCATTTGACTAGTCCTCTCTCAATCAAAACAGGAGTTTGGCAGGAGTTGTTGTTTTTATCACCTTTGCATTGCAGTCAGCTACTTGTGATTCCTTCAGTGTCTGTCTTTCAGGTGTTTTTTTTTACCAGCACTGGAATTATCCATAGAGACCTCCTCCTCTCCGAAACAAACGGACCCGGTGTTTAAATCTGGTAACAACGCTGAATAAAGCAGTTTCAACGTTAAAAAGAATCTGTGTTTCTCCAAATACTGTGTATAAATACATATATGTGTACGTATATTATATATTTGGTCCACTCATACATACATACTTACGGGAAATGGTCAAAGAATATAGGATAAACTAGAATTTACTGCCTCACAGTTGTATGCCTCCACCAACCAGCCAAGTCACAGGAAATATGGTCACAGTCTCTCCTTCCGGAGTTACAGATTGTTACTACAACTACAACATGTTATCATCCTTATAGATATTTGAGTTACATTGTGTTATAAATAGTGTATGAATTTGAGTTATGGCCAAAAACGTGTTTTGTGAGGTCACAGTGACCTTGACCTTTGACCTTTGACCACCAAAATCTAATGAGTTCATCCTTGGGTCCTAGTGAATGCCAAATTTGAAGAAGTTCCATCAAGGCGTACGTACGCACGTACGGCCACACGGAGAAACCCGAAAACAATATGCCCCCTGCTCTGGCTGTCACCGGAGCGGAGGCACCACCATGAATATGTCGCCCTAATTTCACAACATTCTGGCGTGTGGGGGTCAGCAGGGGCAAACAGGGTCTAAACTTGAAAGGCGTGCAGGATCTGAGGGAGCTCTACAGTATGGCACTGATAGGATGATACGCATACACACAGACACAAACTTCAAAAGTTTCTGGTATTTTTAACTTTAACTTGAAAAGGCATGAAAATGAACCATTTCCAAACATTTAAAAAAAAAACTTTTTAAGCACTTCAGCGGATACATTTGTGATTCAAGCAGAAAGCCTTGCTAATTATTCAGAGAGATTAAGAGGGATTTACACTATGAAATTTGTAATTCTGATAGCAGAGACAGAGACAAGTGCACACACACACACACACACACACACACACACACAAACGCACACAGACTCCTAGAGCTGCGTTTAAATCTCCTCTGGGGATTCTTCACCGAGACATTATGTGATTTTTATTGGTGTTTCAGGAATCCACAGAGAACGCTTCTCTTCCACTTTTTCGTTGGACATTTATAATAAACCGTCCAAAGAATGTGCTGATGCTCTGATATTCAAATCAAGTTCACTATACCCGACCCCCTTATCTTGCTTTTTCTTTTCTCAAATATCTCCACAATTTTACTCTTTCTGCCGCTCTAATTTGTTGTTTTACCCTTTAAGATATTTCCCTTCCCTTTCCTTTTTTAAATAATTTTATTTCTTCTATTCTTTCCTGTATTCCACAACACTCTCGGCCCTTTTTCTCATTTTGTACCACCACCTCCCTGCCTTCAATTCTTATTCTCCTCTTGTATCTTCTCGTAGAAGCAGCCTTTGTAAACTATTAAAAAACAGGTTTTTAATTAAGATCTGTGAAGTGAAGCTCTTATCTGTGAGTGACTACAGCCTGCAGCAGTCTGAGACAATTCCACGTAAATCATTTTGTATGAGATTAAGGCCAGTTAAGTTCACTTCTGTTTGCCTCAATAAATGGCCATTTTATCTGTCAGTCAAGATACGTTGTTCTTCCACATCATTTCAAGGTTTCTAACTTTTATAACATTTAACAAAAGTCATTCACGGGACAGTGTGTGGGGGGGGGGGGGGGGGGGGGGGATTCTGATTCAAAAAAACAAACAAAAAAACAGTGGACATTGTATCTGTTGATGTGAGAACAACATCAGTTATGTAGGCCAGGTTTTTTTCTCTTGGTGAATCGTGTGCACGCACTGCAAGCTGTTCTGGATAAGGGCAAAGCTTAAAGACAATAAATGGAACAAAGCAAAAACATCTCCAATCTTCATCCAAACTATAGAAATCTGTAAGTTGTTGACATGTCTCTGCATTTTACTGTTTACTCTGCAATGTTTGAATGTTAATGGTCCCATCATGCCAAGACTTTTAAGTGACGCTCTTGACTCAATTTCACTCGTCTCAGCTGTGGCAGTGAAACACATGTTCTGTAGGCTGAACTGGACTCGAAATACTCATTATTTATGGACAAAAGGAAGCTGATGGGCTTACTTCAGGCACAGTCACATAGAGCCAAGGATATAGTTAGTTGCATTTCAGAGTAAAATATATAACAAACTAGAATTACCACCTCGCGCTTGTATGCCTCCGCCACTCAGATTAGTTTCAAGTTACATCCCAGTTTATCCAGAGTCATTGAAACGGATGGACAACCTGAAAACTAAACCTTCCTCAGGGCCTGCATGGAAAGAAAAGTAAAACCAGAGTGGAGCGTTGTGATGCCTTATATAGACAGATCTCACCTGCATTAAGAGTAGGCCATATAGACAAGAAGATATTAGTTGCTACACGATTATGTTCAATAGAAATAAGCTATAAAAGAATACCAACCATTTTTAAACAATAAAGAGAGGGGGTAAGTCAGTTTACAAGAAAGGTCTGAATCTATTTACTCATTAAGACCTGGAAAAAACAAAGCATCAAATTTAAAAATCCAATAAGTCTCTCTCTAAACACATACTAATTATGGACTACAAACAAACAATCCCCCAATTGGAGCCTGGCTTCAGCCACCCTAGTCGAGTATTGAACGACCTGACAGATAGTCACATAAAAGCTACCTAAAAACAAGTAATTCTACTACCAGACAATAGACATTTTTGTCTCCGCCTCTTCTCTGATATCTGATATCTATTTCTGCATCATTGTTGAATATCAGTGTTATGTCTTGTTGCTGAAGTGTTTTGTTTTCTTCATTTGCTGGCAGCTTGATACCACAGTCATTCACCACTCCTTCCCAAAGCAACAACTTCATGATCAAACTGTTTTTTTCCTCACCCAGAAAACACTGGAAGGAATTCCCCAATGATAGACTGCAGCAAATCTAATGAACACTGCTTTTCACTAGCTTTCAGGGGCATTTCTGCCTTGAGCTTCAGTTTATTTGTGACCTTAGTTCAGAAAAGAGACACTGGTTGAGGTCATTTGCCAAGTCGTTTATTTTTACATTTCTACAATTCAATGTCTTTAATTGTTGTGATAAGAGACATTTTCTTTAACCAGGTGTTTGCTGAGTATCTGCTGACCTCAGTGGGACAAGATTGAAAAAATTCCAAACTCCTTCTGTGAAGACTCGTTAAAGGATTTCACATACAGGTAAATTTACTTGATCTCTCAGAACAGGCAACCAAGCCCATAAACAGACTGAGATTCAAAAAAGTGGGCGGGGGTTGTAAAACAGAGGCGCAGGAATGACTGGGGTGGCTCTGACCGGAAATGGTCAGGTAAGATACTAGAAGGTTAAGTGGGGGATTAAAAAAAAGGTGTGCACCTTAACATTTGGTAAATTTACAGGTCCAGACCTGGGGCCGGTTTCACAAAGATAGACTTTGACTATGGCCTAGATACAAGATGTCCTAAGCCGGACTCTGGTACAATGAATTCTGGGTAAATTAAGACTTTTTTCCAAATAATAAAAATGAAATAAGAGTGAAATAATAAAAAGAAAAAATGGCTGCAGTGCTTTCCTTTCTCTTTGCTTTCTCCAATTCAAAGTTGGCAAACATAAAATATTGACCCATGTTTTACTGTTTTTTGTTGTTGGGTGCTACTGGTCAGCAAAGGTGTCATCGATTGTTACCATGGTAACTTTGGTCTGAGGCCCAAGTTAGATAAAAGTTGAAGTTAAATAAAATAAAAATTTAGTGTAAAACAGTGGTGGGGAGGGGCTTAAAAAGATTTTTGTGATTCAGGCAGTTTGAGCTCCTTCCATACAGCACAGGACGAAGATGAAGAAAATCAATGTAAGTGTCTCCTGACATGATGAGTTTCATCAACATACAATTGTGAATTATACTTATATCAAAAGGGAAATTCCATTATGTGATGATTTATTTTATAGACACAGACTCTCAGTCAGCAGAACCTGCAGTGTTCTGGTTGGTATGTTTCCACTCTCACCTCAGCTTAGCACTGACCTGATTTGTAAAGCTAATAAATTGAAATTTCAGAGCCCCGGGTATGCTGCAGCTAAGCGCGACTGATTTATTGTAATATTTATGGGATATGAAAGCATAATTCTAAACAGAATTCACTCAGTGCCTGTATTAAACCTGGTCTTCCACTTAGAAGACACAGGTTGTAAATATGGGAGTACAAATTCCTTTGTGGTCTGGAATGCTGGAGCTTGGCGTTTCAAGGCCACATTTCTAGAACCCTAATTTTTTGCCACCTAGCTAATAGGAGTACTGGATGCTGATTTCAGGACTGTATTTCTATGTAGATAAGGTTTATTCCACACAAAATGCTACTTTTGTCCAAGAAAATTTAGTTTTAAAGGGTAATTCTGTCAAGAAATGGACTTAAAAGCACTGTGTCATGTCCACAGCCGTCTAAAAGCCTGAACCAGCCCTAATGTTTGTTTTTTTCCCTCAGTTTGCAGTGCACTTGAATGCACCCTGAAGAGTTTCAGCTGAAAACCATTGGTAATTAGTGTGGACCATGAGTGTGTGTTTTAAGCTGTGTTGCAATCATTGATGGGCAAGCTGGGCACGAGGCAAGACACTGCAGAAGAGGACGAAGGCTCTCCCCACCTGGAAACCCTCTCAAAAGGAGCCAAGGCTAACTAGCCAGAAGATAAAGTAAGCTGCTCTCTATTTGTGCTCTCCCTCCCCCTACTCACCTCCAATTCTTTCACTGATCAGCAGGCTATGGAAGGACAAACCTGCTCCTAATCGGACTGACATGTCACTGGAAGAGCTTCATGATTAGCCCCCCGAGGATCACAAAGGCCTGGACCGCCTGAAGCACGGACAGTCAACCAACCCCATGGTGACCGAAGATTTTGCTGTCGCCCCCTGAGCTCCAGTCACCAGTACTTATCACCATTTTTAAACTGTGTCAGGGAAAAACTACGGTCTGCAGTCGCCGGTTCTAACAGGAACACCCTACTCCAATTTAGAGGTTCCTTCGTTTTTTTTAGACACTGAACAAACAGCCCATGTTCAGCCACTGAGGAGCTAACAGGAGAAAGAATGAAGAAGTGGTCAGAAGTTGTACTCCCTCAAACTGTCCTAAGTTGTAACATTACAGTTACCTAATAGTTGGATCAAGATGAAATGATGTCATTGTTTTAGCTCAGGGAGGAGTGTGACACCAACACAAATTATATGTATTTGTTAATATGTTCAACTCAAAACTACAAGGGTTTGTTGTTGTGGGATTTTTAGATAATGTCGTAGTCAGTCATGAGGAGTGCTACGCAGCAACACTTGTTATCTTGGCTTTGGCTTGGAAGCTACAAATTTATAACTGAAGACCTTTATTTCAAAGTGGAGACACAGAGTTTGAATGCTGTGGACTTTAACCAGACACCCAGGGTCTAATAAAAAGCTGCTGTGGACTTGCATCATGGAAATTGACACATCTCATGCAAGTCTCCAACCACTATGAAAGAGCAATCCTGGAGTGTTTTTAAACACAGCTGAAGCAGTCAGAGTCACACACACACACACACACACACACACACACACACACACACACACAGCTTTTGCATTAAGTGCTCTGCAGAATTTAGAAAAGAACACTAAATATTCAGTGCAAGCTTGCCACAGATTTGACACACATACACACACACATACATACATACACACACACACACACACACACACACACACACACACACACACAGAGCAAAAGCTTCTGACAAACAGTTGTGATTGACTAAAAAGGTGAAAGATTTTTTTTTTAATGTCAGGCAAATCTCAACAGACAACTCCTCCTCTGAATCTTTCTCTCCTTCCATCTCTCCATCCACCTCTTTCCTTTTTTCTTGCTCTCCCCCTCCCTCTCAGGAGGTGTCGTGTCTCGCTCAAGGTCACCTGAGCAACAGGAGCAGTCGCCTATGGCATCATGCACCAGGATGAGTCAAGAATAAAGAGAATTTAACTGAACCAGATCACGTTAGGATCCTGTAGGTCTGCAGCTCTCCTCACACTCATGTTGAGTCAGACAGCTTGTCAGCTTGTTAACAAGTTTGAATCTCAAGTCAAATTACATATCAGAGAAGAAAATTCTGGTTTAACGAGCAAGGAGATGGCAGTATAGGGAAAGGTGCTCCCGACACCTAAAGGTAGCTCACTGAGACCTGAATTCGTAAAAACTGTTGTTGCAGTTTGAATTATTCAAAAGAGACGGAGCCATAGCGGTGCTACAGACGGCAACAACATGCGGGTGCACCTCGACATGGAACAAGCAGACAAAGCAGACTTGAGCCTCATACTGAAAGACTTGAGGGAGTTTAGGAAAGATATCAGTCGGCAACTGAAAGTGATTCGGGACGAAATAAGTAAAACTAACAAGAAAATCGAAGAGGCCGAAGAGAAGACTGACGCAGCTGAAACCCGTACGTGTTAAGTTGGGGGTGCTGTAGTGGGAGGAGCATTTTACCCCAAACCTATACAATACAACCCATACAAATACAACATACTGTAGGTGTGCAACAATAGTACTGCAAGAGAGGCCAAAAAAGCAGCAGCAGTAACAACAACAGCAGCCAAGTCTATAACACAGACTCAGTTAAATGCTATTGCACAGTAATAGCTCACAATAATGTCCAAAAGCCCATTGCGCACAGCACACAAGAACATGTCCAAATATGTTTTTCCTAATGTTTATCAGTGTGATTTTAAAAGTAATTGACTGAATAAAGCAGCAGCTTGCAGCAGCTTACCTTTAGCTGCAGGCAAGGTGCTCCAGTAATTGTAATAATCCAAATGTGGCCTTGCGTGAAAGTGTTGTGGAAATAAAGTCTCTCATAAGGTCATGGATGTTCAATGAGTTTAAAACCGTTTTCCATCTGCTGCCTCTTCATGCAAACAAAACACACAACCTGACCACATTCCATCGGCTTATGAAGCCACTCCCATTGTGCAAACCACGTTGGTGTAGCTAAATGCACGGCTGAAAGTTTCTCTCCCAAAACGTCCGGCCAAAAAATTGAAGTTGGGTGGCTGGAAAGCCTCCTCAAATGCCACTTGACAAGACCCGCCCTACACTGCCTCTGATTGGCTAAGGAGCGTTGCCTTCAGTGGTTGGATTGGTTAGGTTTAGGCATGAGGAGCGAGAATGGTTAGGGTCAAGGTAAGAAGTCATTCCGAGGAAGAGTAGAACTGGTCATGTGAACACTAAAAAAAAAAAATGATGCTCTCGATACTCGTGGGTGCTGCAGCACCTGCATGGTGCCATGGACAGGGATGATGGTGGAGGATTTAAAGCAAGCTGACACATAGCATGTCATTGTCCAGCTGAAATGCGGGTGTTCTGCTTCTTGACTGACTCGTTCAGTCCATTGGACAGGAGCAATTGTGAATACAAAACTGCCAAATCATTATATATAACATGATCGATTACTTTTCCAAACATGCTTATGGACAGGATGGGGAGCTGAGAAATCTAAGAAGTGGTAAGAGAACAGCTGCAGCTGCTCTTTCATGCTGAAAGCATCTGATCAGGATGCATCACAGTGGATGTAGTATGGACACATACAACTGGGGGGAGGAGACCATCAGTAAAATTACTGCTCCATATTGGTTCTGCCACACCGAAAATGAGTATGAATGGGCTCCGGTGGATAACAGTCTCCCCCACCCCAACCCCAACCCAAACCCAAACCCCCGACCACCCCCACCCCCTCTCTTGCCTGTTTGCAGGTCAAGAAACAGTACATGAATCATAGATGGAGTGCTAGGACTCACACCTGCTACCTCACTGAGGGGCACAGGTACAAATACAAATATATACACAAGCACACACTCTTTCCCCCCAGCTCCTGCTGTATAAATTATTCAGCATGGTATCAGAGAAAGGTCTTCCTTAGAGTGTGAGGCTGCATTTACACCAGAGCTACTCTGACCTCAGTATGCAACATGTGATTCTGTGGCTGTGTGTGTGTGTGTGTGTGTGTGAGAGACAGTGTGTTTACCTGTCCGCATCCAAGTGTATGCGTCTGTCTCTGTACTGTCTGTTGTGTAGCTCTGTCTGTCTTTCTTTGCATATCTGTGTGTTTGTGTGGCTCGATACAGACTTTCAATACGTGTGTGTGTGTGTGTGTGTAAATGAATTTCCTTCTATGTGTTTGTGTATCTGTGTGTGGTCCAGGTGTCGCTCATGTTGTGGTGGCTTAAATCTGTTTACACAGTCACTGGTGAACAAAAACTCCCCATAACATAAATCATTACATTTTAAGATGAATACACATATTAAGGTAAGGTTAAGGGTTAGGGTTAAGGGTTAGGGTTATGCAAGTAGTTGTTATGGTGAATGTTAGAATAAGTCTTCAGGAAATTAATGTACATTAATGTAAGGTCCTCTGAAGTCATGGAGACATGGCATGTCAGTGTGGGTGTTGATTTATGTGTAAAAAGCAGTCATTAAGGCCCTATTCAGACCTGGCATTGACATCCCCCAGCTAACAAAATGAAACTTCTGGTCCAACATATGCGTGGGTGTTCTGCCCAAGTCTGGCCCATATACTTCCACACCTGGGCAAATGCTGGCTGTTATCCTTTGGTATTGGCTGGATTGGCACAGCTGTAGAAGCAGCATCTGACAATCATGCTGAATATGGGCCAGATTCGGGCCGTGGAACCGAGCAAAAAGGGGACTAGAAGAAAACAATCAAGTGGTCCGTTATGGGCCTGATTTATTTTTGCTATCTGGGCCGTCTCTGGTGATCTGATCACAAGCGGACAGCTCTAAGTCCAGATGTGAATGCACCCAAGACACATTGAGGACGCATTTGAGATCTGATCACTCAGGCCACATTCAGAGGTAATCTGGACCACATGTGTCCACATTCGTTTAGCAGTGTGAACGCAAATGTGTCCTGGGTCACACTGAAGGAACCAACTACTCTACTCAGACAGATGGTAACACCAGGTCTGAACAAGGCCAACAGGTCCTGTTCAGACCTGGCATTAACATATGTCTTCAGTGATCCGATCACGAGTGGACAGCTCTAAATAAGGCAGTTCACACCTGTCTTCAACAACAACACTTCTGGCTGTTATTCAATTTCTGTAACTCGGGAAGGAGAGACTGTGACCATATTTCCTGCAACTTGTCTGGTTGGGGAAACAACTGCGAGGCAGAATTCTAGTTTTGTCATCTATTCTTCATGTAGATTTATATTTGATATCCATGCATTTCTTGTTTGTTTTTCCTTTCTCCTGCTGTATACCAGTATCTACTGTGATGACAAGCGACTTTACTCACATTAGGGAGATTCATTACAGATTTATCTATCTATACATTTCTGTCCCTCTCTCCCTCCCTTTCATGCAGCAGTCCCCTTCCAGTTTCTATTCATGTATTTCCAGCTCTTGCAGTGCCAGGACTGCTGTCTGTTTTGATCCCCTATGTGGCACCCAAGGGTCCCTGAGCTCCTGTCTTTGTTGTCTGCCTCCTGTAACTGGGATCACCCTCTCCCTACAAAACCTCACCTAGCAGGTGTCAGCATCAATGCCGGACAGCACTGGATCTATTATTGAAACGTCTCTACAAAGAGGAAAGACTGTAGAAATAATGAGCATGTACATGATAAGTGGGAAGTGACAAGCTGTTAAATAACTTTCAACTTTACCTTATACACTTTCCTACACTTTTTGTACAAAACCTGACAATGAGTTATTCTCCATCCGCAGTCCCTGGCAGCCTCTGGTTTCCTTCAGACAGGAAGTGTGACATATGAATGAAGCACTAGGGTAATGAAAGAATTAGATCAGTCAAGCAGCTTAAATGAGACTCCTTTGTGGGGTATCTTATCTCTCAGCCTTAGAAACAAGCTGTGAAGCTCAGACTTTCAAGAAGGAGAACTTCTCTTCTTTCAAGTTCAACGCAGTCAGTCGAGGTGGGTCAGCATCTTCTCATGTTGTATCTTGGATGCCCCCCCTGTGTATCCACAGGGACAAAAACCAGGGAAGACTGAGTACACACTGGAAGAATTTTACATCCTATCTGGCAAGGATGCATTTTTTTTTTTTAAAAAGACGTGATCTGGGGACTAGACATATTACAGAGAGCAGTGTCCCACAGCAGTTTGCTAGGACCCTATCAGACCTGAGTAGACTGAGGATAACTTGGACTAAATTAATTTAGTGGATGCTAAACCTGCAAAAATTTACTATAATTAATGACAATAATAATAATTATTATTATTATATAATATAATATATTATAATAATTATTAATGTTATTAGCTGTCATTACTATTGTTATCAGTAGGAGTATTACAGTTGCCATTGTATTACTACTGCTGTTACTGCCGCTACTATCACTATCATTAATATTGCTATCACTGCACGTTCTTGTTCTTTTCCTCTGCTCTCTCTCTCTTTCTCTCTTGCTTGCACGCTCTCTCTATGTTTCCCAAGCCATCCGGTCGAGCCAGATGAAGGCCCACCCTGAGTCCGGTTCTGCTTGAAGTTTCTGTCTCTTAAAAGGAAGTCTTTACTTGCCACTGTCGCCCAGTGCTTGCTCTTGGTGGGAATTGTTGGGTCTCTGTAAATAATATTATAAAGAGAAGGTCTAGAGCTGCTCTACCTGGAAAGTGCCTTGAGATAACTTATGTTGTGAACTGGTGCTACACAAATAAAAATTGACTTGACTGACTCAAATTAATTATTTTTTTAAAAATCCAGCAAAAACCTGGTTTAACTTGAACCTTTGCAATTATCGAGATTAAATTATTGTTATCATGATAACTTTCCTGTTCTGTCCTGTTCATTTAATATTGTTGTTAAATAAATTACAAACCAATACATGATCAAAGAGTTGAATCAGAACTTCTCAGATAATCATGTTTAGATAATTTTCTCATTTACAGATGACATGCTTTAGCACCTGACTTTAACAGTTTAATAAAATAAATGTAATTTTTCATGGACTTTCAACTTATTTTTCTGTGAGTGTTGCTTTTTTCTTCCATGTCCCAACAGTTCACACATAAAATGCATCACTTCCTGACTTGGTTTTTAATCCGGAGACCATAAGCGCACCTGCTGTTCAGAGCATCAAGTGTAAAAGCTTTCATGTTTAAAAGGTGCTATTTATAAGTTTTACTATCGCTACATAGCTAACGTTAGCATTAACAGCTGTTTACTTTCTGGTCTAGAACAAACAATGCGAGTTCAGAATCAAACTTCATTCCTTTACTCACAAATGATTCCATATCAGCAGTCACAATTTTCAGATATTTGGTTTTCCAAATAGTGTCAATTGACTCCAGAGCAATTAAACAAGGTACCAACAACATGTTCTTATGGATTCCAGCTCATATAGGCATAGAAACTATAGAACATGTCATCATCAACTGCAACAGATACACATCAGAGAGAGAGGGTATGATGGAGAAAATGGAACGATTGGGGATGAGAGGAAGAGGGCAGAAGAATGTACTGGAGTGGGCTTCAAGTAAGCAGGGGAGAGGATGCATCATTAACTTCTTGCAGGAAAAAGGACTCATGAAAAAGATCTAGGAGACCCGACAATGTAGGAGCTGAATGATACTGAAAGAGGGCAGTAATGCAACTACCTGGATGCCAACTTCCCCTAAACACCATTGAATTAGAAGAAGAAGAAAGAATACTTCTGGTTTGTCAGCTAACGCTCATGCTAATGCTAATGCAACACAAAACGCTTGGAAAGTTGTGCAACAACCATTTCAACTCAACACAAAACAAGTAGCAACAATCCTATGAGCCGGCAAAATAGAATTAAAAAATAGGACTGCATAACCACTTGGCTACTTCTCTGAAGGCATGAGGTAACCCCATGACAGCCTCAGTAAATGTGAACTCCTTTATTACAATCGAAGGAATGTAGGTCCACATTTTGGCAAATATGCCTATTTTCTGAGAGATAAGAAGGTCAATACCACACTCATGTCTGTACGGTAACATAATCCTAAAATGTCAATTTAAAGAAATGAACTTAACATCTGTGTTTTGTATTTTAAATTGTTAAACCTGGTACCGTGAAGAATCAAATGACACAGAACGGCAGCATAAAGAAGGCTGAATTTTTCCAGGCCAAAAATATTAGCTTTTCTTACTTATTATTACGATGGATACAGTTATATGTGGCCCGTCAGCAGTAATGCAACTGTTTGGCTCTGAGTGAAGACTGAGTGATGGGGCTAAGCTGTTATTTTCAGAGTGGTAATGGGAAAACCTGGCCTCCTTTGCACAGCAGTTAGAGCTAAGAGATGGTCAGCTCCACCTCTCTCTCTTTGATTCAACGCAGCTTTTCATTTCCCCTTTTTGATATTACCATTCTTATCTCAGACATTATGTCTTCCTGTTGGACCATCTTCCAGTTTCTTTCTTATCATCTTTCTGTCTTACTCTGTTTTCCACTTTTCTAATTTACTAATTTTCTTGCTCCTCTTGTTTTTCTCTTACCTCCCGCTCTGTCACGCTCCCTCTGGTCTCTGATTTGCAGTGTTTGGAAACCATTGCAGCCATGAATGCTGTTATTGTGGAGCATCAATGCTAATATGCTGCGTTTGGCCCTATGGCAGACAGTGATAAGATTTACACAGACACAGACATGCCGGCTCTGTTCTAGGCAGCGGTTGGCACTGCTATAGAGAACGCTGAGTACCATATCAGTGTTAATATGAAAAGCTTGGCCCCAGTGGTAAACAGTTGGTGACATATTTACATACACATAGAAGATTTGGCAGTGTTATTGAAATGATTGGCTCTGCTATAAAGAAATTCGAGCTAGCAAGGTTAGATTTGTGCCGGTGTGATTTGAAATTTTGCCTCCTATGAAAATGCTCCCCTGTGGCAAAGCTGCAACTCTGCAGCTGATAGAATAACACATTAGAAGACATTAACAACATAACCTGAACATTGAATATATAGATAAAAGTCACATCATGATGTTGGTTTGATGTGTGTCATGTGTGCAGGGTCACAACTGTAGTACAGTAAGTCCTAGGGAATCAGTGTTGCACATAAGAAAATGTCAACAAGGCAGCTGCATGCTGACCCAAGAGTTCAGGGTAAACAGTAGGATCCCTGCAAAGAACAAAAGCCCATTATATTGTTAACCCCTTATAGTGATCATGGTTACAGTGATGAGCCGCTTATATGGATCAATCAGCTTGGGACAGAATCATTCCTGTACAAATGTTGAAATAATCTGTTGTAGTAATCAAGTGTCACGTATAGGAGTGTAAGGACCCAAATGCAGGCAAATGAAGGGAGTTGGTGGAAAATAGTGTTTTAATAACAAAACAAAACAAAAAGAAAAAGCCACTTATGACCAAAACAGACGCTAAACAGAAAAACCAAAAACACTGGGGACACAGGAGCAAAAGACAAAAAAAATCCAAACTGAGGCAAACAGAAGTACAACAGACAAATTAACAAAGACAAGAGGGAGCACAGAGACTAAATACACACAAGGGAAGCAAGGGTGATTGAACACAGGTGAAACACATTTGGGCTGGGCAGAAAATCACAAAGGAGGGAAATAAAATGACCACAACAAAATAAAACAATAAATGAAATCCAAATCAAGAGAGCAAACAAATTTCATAAGTCCAAACACAAAGTGTCCATCAGGGCAAACTATGACATAAAGTAGTCCAATTACAGTGTTCATTTTGGGTCTTTTCATACATGACAACATATACCAACGTAACATAACTTTCATTCTGAGGAAAAGTTGCAGTGCAGAGAGAGTTCTAGCTCGTCTAATAGGCTCAGCTATGAGAACGTAGCTGAGCTAGCTTTCATTTCCACCATACATTGTGTATTCAGCACAAGCTGTCCAAGTTTAACAGGCTGGCTTTGTGATTCTTTGCAAATGCATCACAAATAATGGCGGTCAGAAGAGTGAATGATAAATGATAGGATGTTTCTGCCTGCCTGTTCATCTTTACTAGTTAAACGGTCAAACAGGCTAGAAACCTTGGAGTGACCCTGCATGCTGATCTCTTTCCAGACAGCATAGTCAATACCGTTTTTTATCATTTAAGAAATATTGCAAAAGTAAAGAGCTTTTTATCCCAAGAAGATGAAAAACTCATCCATGCTTTTATTTCCAGCCAGCCAGCTAGACTACTGTAACGCAGTGCTCACAGGAATATCCCAAAAACATCTTGATCATCTGCAGCTACTCCAGAATGCAGCTGCCACAGTTTTACCCCAACCCAACCCAACCCTAACCCCAAACTAAAAACTTTCCTTTTTAGCCGGGCTTTCCAGTAGTCTGGTTTGCTGGTCTTAATTTACCATTTTATTTTAGTTTTATTCCTTTTATTTGTTTTATAAGTTTTATTTTGATTGGACTATTTATTATTTTTTAATCACATTTTATTCCTAATTTTCAATAGTTTTATTTTACACACCTTTTTACTTCTCAGTTGTTGCTCATAATTATTTTATTTTATTATGGTTTTTAATTCATTAGTATCATTGATGTGTTTTTAATTTGTGTGTTTTATTTTCACACTGTCCACATAGTTTCTTTGGTTGCAACTTCCTTTATAATTCATGCTTTGTGCAGCACATTGTGCTTCCACCTGGGATGAAATGTGCTATATAAAGTTTTGCCTACTTTACTAGTTAATGATATAGGTAAATAGAAAATATAATTCAGCACACGCTCAAAGGCTACTGGCAACTTTTAAGATGGCATGTTAACCCTAACCCCTCGCTGTTTTGAATCAGTACATCTTAAATGTAAATAGGACAATTTGAACCATTCCATGTTGTTATTGGCTCTCCTGCATGGCGTGCGCTTTAGTGATGATCGGATCTTCAAGCGCTTAAAAAATTCATGTACATCATGAATTTTAACTGGATTATGACAACTGTGAATACTCTCTTTTCTCAAAGTGAGGAAATAAAGTAAAGCACACTGGCATTTCCAGTGGCTTTCAATGCCCTTGTGGTGATGAAGCAAAGCTGATTATATCTGGAAAATAAGAGGAAAGAGTTAGAGAAAGATGTTGAGGCTGAAAGACAAACACAGAAGGAAAGAAGACGTGAAAATATGATGAAACACAACATTTTCAAATTAATAGCTAAACTCCAACTAACCTCAGGCGTGTGTGGCTTTGAGACCAAAAAAAGGAGAGCTGAGCTCAGCTGTGTGCAACTTGGGTTTGAGTGGAAAAGAAAGAAAGAGAGTTGAGGTGCAGTGTGAGAGGGAGAGCCATCCAATCAACTGATTTCCCCCAAGAGTGGACCAAAATAAAATACTGTGGTGTCTTAATTATTCATAGAAGTTAACTAAACATCTGGCTGAGATCCGACTACTTGATGACATGTGTGTGTTTCTGTGCAGCAGGAGTGCTGACTCACTGGTGTGTATTCATGAGATGCAAATCAGAGCGAACCCAAAAGTTGAATTAAGGGTTGGAAAGAGAATGAGACTGAGGTGGAATCAGAAACATGGAAACACTGAGAACATTTCTGACCCAAGTATCCATCAAGGGAAACTTTTAAGAACTCTTTACTGGAGTATTTATTTTACAGGAATATTGAAAGCAAAATAAAGACAGAAGGAAAAGCAGTTGACAGATAGCTTTAATTACACGCCGACAGTCCCTCACCACTTTGTGTGACGATGTGAGGATACTGACACTCATGTAGAGCGGAGCTGAGGAGCTCCTCAAACCAAAGCTATTTTGAAGTCAGCTTTTGACTTATAACATCAAAAACAATCCTCCCATTGAGAGCTGTTGATTATATGTAGTTCTCCCCATTCATACACGAAGGTGGATAACATCTTTTGTTTGAAAGTTCACTCTTGACTATGGAAGTAGTATTTTTGATTAAATTATCTTAACCCGATGTCCACTACCTTGCTTTTTGAAAACGCATCTCATGGTCTTCATCAGTGAATGAAAATATACATATCACATGATTTGAGTATGGCCACCATACCAGATGGTTGTATAAGGGGGGGCAGATTGATAACCCTGTCTTTGTTCAAAGATGATGGCTTGTGTCAAAGGTAAATGGCCACCTTGATCTTTTCCTCAGATCTTTCTACATTTATAACTAAATTGCAACAGCATATACATTTTGCCGAGAACATAATGCTGGTTGGATTACATTCAGAGGCAACGTACACACATACATACATACATACATACATACATACATACATACATACATACATACATAAATATATTGAAAAAACAAAAAGCAAAAGAACAAAAACAAAAGCTATATTGAGGAATACAAATGAGAGTACACAGATATGGTTGGGTTTGTCCAGATATTTCAAAAATTGACTTGGGAAAGTGCAGTATTTTATCCGGCAGTGCAGCAAACCTTCGTAATATATTTAACATTTACAGAATCTTTAGGAAAGAAATTCACAAATTCAGAGATGAGCTTCTTGCTCTCTGTTTTCTCACAATCATGGTTTCAAAGGGATTTTTCCACACAACCTTAAAAAGACTTCAATTACATTACAAGCTGATGCCAAATGCTAATTGCTCCAGCAATTAGCATTTAGCATTATACAAGCATTATACATTATACAAGCATACACACTTGTATATACAGTATATGCAAAATAAAACAAACAACAACATCACACAGTCTGACACATCCAGACACACCAACATACACATTTTGAGCCGTCACAGTTCAGTTCAGTTGAAGGGCGTCTGGGATGGAGCCAGCAAGGCGGCAAATGTTGTCTTGGTTTATGGTTATTAAAATGCCTGGAAATTGCTGTAATGAAATAGTTGTGGATTAAAGTTTGGAGCATAATGCAGGAAGGAAGCATGACCGCTCTTTCATTATGAAACAAGGCCCAGAAGGCTCAGCAGATTATTGGTTTTTATTTGGAGTTCTAAATTAACAGGGTTTTGCCACAATGGCGTGTATCCTGCTGATGTTTTGTAACTGCTGTAATTATTGTTAAAGGGTAAGGTATAGAGTTAATTGTTTTGCACCAGTGAGGAATGGGGCTTTTTGTGGGGTGTTTTTTGCTTCTTCCATGTTTGAAGAGTTTGATCTGCTGCTCTGACCCACAGTGTTATGTTGTTGACCTTTTCTTTACTTGAAATGACAGGGTTACAAAGCAAAGTCATGTGTTTAAGTGTTCTCTTCCCAGTTGTGCATATAGTGGATTTATAGTGGAAGACCAGCCACAGCAATGGTTTAAATTTTGAGCTCTGAGCGAACACAAACAACCAAAAGTGGTGGGTGTGTTATTCATAGTTAGTTGGTGATAAACCTGTACAGCTCAGAAAAAGTGCCAAAATTCAAACTACTCAAGTTGAAGGAGCCTATGTCTATGTCCAAGATAAGTCTGAGAGGTCACAACATGATTGACAAGATGTAAAAAAAAATTAAAGCTACCAATTTGCATTGAGCGATTGACTTAGCCAACATGCATTGCGTTCCTGTATATCAAGTGTAAACCAGACCATGAAAATGTCATGCAAATCAAATGATGACTGTCACTCAAGGGTTACTTTGTGTTTTCAGTAGGTGGCGCTATGACTATAACTTCATGTTAGCATGCAGACTATAAAGGGGCTCTATAATTGTAACTGAAAATTAGCATATAAATGTCATGAAGATTAATCATGAAGTTTGGGGCAGTTTGCACAGTGTGTCCTGGCGGTATAACAACTTCCTGTTTCATGGCAAAACATCGAAAATCCACTGCGCCGCCACGGGCAGGTCCTCCAAAGATAATTCAAAAGCTTTGCAATTTAAAATTTCAAAGTTCTTAAGATTAGACTGATGTCAATCTGATTAATTCCCGTTCTTTCCAGTATGACATCCTTAAATCTCTGCCAAAATAGCAGAGTAAATTCAAAATGGCTAACTCAGAGCTGCTCCAAGTCAATCACTGTGAAACGTAGCAGTGGCCAGTAACCTCCGGTTAGACGGGACTTAAACATCCAGTGGGATGGCATTAGTACATATGCCAGTGTTGGAGAATGTCAGTGGCAAACGTCCAAAGTTGCCACTCATTGCTCTCAATATAAAGAGCTGGCTCTGTGTGCAAAGCAGCATGAGCCAAATCCTCCAAATAACACCACACTCTACTATAATAGAGTCTCACAGTCACACGGTTAGACCACAGGTAAATATAGGTAAATACAGACAAGCTTGGTAATAAACGGCCAACATACACACACGTTTATCGCTCTCCAGACACACAAACACATTCTCAATGAAGTTTAGACATCTACTACAGTGAGGTTTAAAAGTTAATTAAATCCCCCTGTTGATACAGTGCGCCTGGGCAAGCCAAGGTTAATGAGACCATTCAAGCTGCAGTAAAGGTTTGACTACAAGCTGATAGATGCCATAAAAAAAAAAAGTTATTTGGTCTGCTATCACACCACAGCCATAATATCTGATACCCTGCTGCACGGCAACCACCACAACACAATGTATGCTTTTGATAGGAAAAGAAATGAGCTTTATCAGATCAAACCTTTTCAGAACTAAACTTTTGAGGCTACTTTCAATTAGAGCAAGGCAAGAATATTCATATTTTAAGTAGCTGGTTGAATCAGGGATTAGAAGAGCCTCTACATCTCACAGTTTGGATTGAAGTGCATGTAAATGTTTAGATAGATAGATAAATACTTTATTTATCCCCTAGGGGAAAATGATGTGTCCATTAGCCCATTGTTGATGATAATAATAATAATAATAATAATAATAATAATAATAATAATAATAATAATAATAATAATAATAATAATAATGATAATAATAAAACAGTTAAAAATAAATAAACAATAATAATTAGATTAGGATATAAAGTTAGGTTAGGTTAGGTTAGGTTAAATAAAGATTTCTACATGTTTTCTAGGTGAGTGGTTCTCAAACTTTGTCAAGAACCTTTACACTGACAGGTATTAGACCACAGACCCCCATCTGATAAGGTCTTTGCTTTTAGATGTTTTATTACAGAAAGTGTTACAGTACAGAAATCCATGAACATGATAGTCATACATTCTGTCATTGTGTTACTTATGGATGGAATTATACTGATCTCTATACTGGTTTCTACATCCTTGTGTATCATGTCACTGCCTGTACAGTAATGGATGTGTGTTAAGTCTGCCCTCATTCATTTGATACATGCCATTTTATCACTTTAGTGACGGTGACTCACACTGAACATATCTGTTATCATCAAGCACTTGGCTGCAGCTGGGAGATATTTTGTAAATGAGTTATTTGTTGGTGCCAACATTTCCATCTGTATGGAATACAGCTGAACGTGGATCCCTTCATATCAAGGTAGCACTGTAACTTTTAGAGAGGGCTCCCTCATTTATTTCCTCTCTATTAAAGGTTAACAGAGGGCATTTCTGTGATTGTATAAGGACACAGAGAAGCTGAATCTCCTAGACCTCACTCTTGTGCTATCCTTAACCTTAGCACCGGCTCTAAGGGGGGTAAGGTATGCATTATTCATCCTAGGAATAAAACTGCCAGTCAATCTGCTAGCTTGTGAGTAGGGAAACAGCTTAGTCATGCTAAGGACAAAGCTACAGCCACACAAACGCATCATATGATTATAAGAGGAACTACTATCGCTTACATCACTTAAAAATGATGGTAGTTTATCTTAAGTGTGTACTAGGGGTGGGCGGATCAATCCCATACAGTGGCGATTGCTCTAAGACTGCAAGGGAAGCTCAGCTTCCCCTAAAATGTCAACAAAATAAGTGGTCAAATATGTGCTGTTGTGTGAACATTTCATTGACTAAATATGTGCTAGAACACGTTCATCTTTTGTTCAGAATCAGCTCCTTATCACAGGTAACCGACACGACTTCTTCTCATTCATCCCCGCAGCGTCACAGAGCTTTACACAGTGTAGACGCCGAGCGTCTCCTGACTTCAATGTGGAAGCAGAGAGTGGGTTGTTCCACTGCAGCGAAACTAGACGGTGATTGGATAAATGCTGGGCTTTGTCCCGCCCATTGGACGCTCAGCGTCTCTGGGGGTCTATGGGGCAGTGGGCTGGCCCGGACGCTCGGCTTCTGCATGATGATTGGATGATCTGTCTGAGGCTGAGTCCCTTTTTGATTGACAGCGAAATGAGCGAATCAGCGATCTTGAAGTATAAGCATCCACCGGAGCAATTTTCAAGTTTTTCATTCCGTTGTTCGGAGTTGATCTGGAGACGTCACTGATCCTCAGCGACTTTGTCTTTGTTAAAAACAACCAGCGTTGTGTTTGGCGACTCTCTTCTGTCACTCTGCGAATTTACATTTAAATAAACTGACACATTTTATGATGTAGGCCGAAAAATGAGCTTCCCCTCCTTATAAGACCAGCAGCCGCCACTGATCCCAAAGTAGCAATACTTTTAATACTACACCTGAAGATCGATTCTAGCGTCAATAGGACAGATACCAGTTTCATTTTCTCTCCTCTAAGTCGGACTCATTTCAGAGTAGAACTGTCTGTGCAAAAAAAATGTTCTGTTGTCATGAAAACACATGAGTTCATCCCACTTTTTGCCACTGCTGTCGTCATGTCGTGAGCACTCAAACATGAACCAATGAGCCCCGCACCACACAGTACACCCGAACCTTTCAGACACTTAAGGGTCAGGGTTCGAATCCAGCACATGCCGATTGCTGCATGTCATCCCTTCTCTGTCTCCCAGCTTTCTTTGTCTCTCTCTCACTTACCGTCACTCTCGCAGTGTGTGTGTGTGTGTGTGTGTGTGTGTGTGTGTGTGTAAGACAAAGAGACACTAAGGCAGTTTTAGAGTTATGGGCGTCTTTTAGCCATTGGCCATTAAGAGCTCTTTGACATTTTCAGAGGACATCAAAGTTGTACTTTAAAAAAAAACTTCCCTGTAAGACTGGCTGGACTATTACTTATTATTGACCTTGTTATCACAAGTCAGTGACTGTTACTTAGCTCTCATAAAAATCGAATTAATTCTTTATAACCATCATTTAGCCAAAGACAGCTCAGTGTTGCTCTAAGTAATAGCTGCTGTTCTCCTCCTTCTCTTATGTCAGCGTGTATACAATATTTTAGATCATGATGCCGCTTAAAGTAAACCATTTTTGAGTTTGTAATAGTGTAAGGTTGTAATGCTTCTATATTGAATTGCTGGCGTTAAATTTCGTTTATAGTAAAAGATTAGAGGTGAGAAGTCAAAGTGGAGTGCAAGGTTATTTAGACCTGCACATACTAGAAGTGTCAGTTGGAGTTTGTTATTGATATTTTTTTGTTCATTACCAGGACTAATGTCGGCTTTACCTTCCCACAAAAAAACCTGTCAATCACACGGTGTGGGGGGCACTATGACATCTCTGTGCTTGAAATCTGTTGTTGCAGCTTGATTCATGTGGTAGTGCTCTTTTTTTCTATCCTGATTGCTTTTTTCATTTTCTGTCCTCTTGCTATTTGTAGAAAAAAAAAACTTGCTGTGAAAATGTTCAAAAAGGTTTGTGCAGAAAATACTGATACTGTTAATATGGAGGTATATACAGTATGTTTTGGTTTTGGAATGAAAATGTGTCAAAAAATCATGGGTGTGAAAAGGTATATGGTTAACATAGTGCCTTTCACCTCCACTGGGACTGTAGCTGCTGTGCCAGTAGTGACCCTGATTATGATGGGCAGTAGTCTTTTGATGTGGTGGACCAATCATCAGTTTGTGTCTCCTCTGCGGCTTTTTACCAACCAGCGTGACCAAAGCTGCCAGTGAAAAGTCACCTGACCGGCAGAGTGGTCGGTCAGCTGTGTCGCTGTCACCTTATTACACACAAACACTATGGTCAGCACTACCTGCAGGTTTTACTGAGAGGAAAAACAAGAAAAACAACTCAGTGGAATAAAGATTATCACCAATTGATAAGGACACAATTAATAATCCATAATATCAACATCTTGGTGTCATCATAATTCATTTGTGTGTGGCAGCAGCATGGCTCAAGGGATGGCAATGACAACTGGTCAGTCCACCTTGGTCGAGACTGAATTATATCAACCATTATTAGATGGATTGACAAACACTCATGGTCCTAAGAAAAGGAAGCCTGCCTCTGCTCACTGATCATGTTTTGTGATTCAAGTGATGCATCACAAATGATAAAACACATGTTGCTGGCTCTTTACCCTTAGGAAAGTGCTGAGGGGTTCATGGGAATTTGACCAGCCAGCTTACATGTGTTTTGTGGACTTGGAGAAGTCTTATGACCGTGTCCCCCAGGGGGCTCTGTGGGGATTACTGCAGGAGTATGCGGTAACAGGGCCATTAGTACGTCAAGCACGTTTTGGATGAGTATTGGACTCCGCAAAGGTTGTCCCTTGTTTCCAATTGTCTTTGTGATATTCATGGACAGGATCTCGAGGCGCAGCCGAGGTAAGGAGCTCGGATATCCAGAGGGAGCTTGGAGTAGAGTTGCTGCTCCTTCATGTAGAAAGGAGCCAGTAGAGGTGGTTCAGGCATCTGAGTAGGATGCCTCCTGGGCACATTCCTTCAGAGGTTCTCCAGGCACGTCCAACTGGGAGAAGACCCTGGGTAGACCCAGAACTTGCTGGAGGGATTACATGTCTCATCTGGCCTGGGAACGCCTCGGGTTCCCCTCAGGAATAGTTGGAAAGCGTTGCTGGAGAGAAGGATGTCTAGAATACCCAGATAAGTGGAAGAAAATGGATGGATGCAGGTTCAACCAAGCTGGATTGGTCTCAGGTGAGGGGCCTGGTAGACAGCACACTAGCCCTCCAGGTTAGCGGGTAGGGAGTTGCCTCAATAACACCACCCAGTAAAACAAATCTTCTGTTACAGAACCTTGAAGAGTTAGAATTTAGTAGAGTCTTGTCTCTGAAGATACTATATGACTGTCACTAGTATTTTTGACAACCAGGGTTGACCAAAAACCAACAACCCCAAAACACAGGAACATCTGAACTCCATATGACAAATCCAAGACAGCACGAGTTCTCTATTAACCACACCCAAGAAGTTATATAACCCCACCCTTCTGTCTGCAAAGCCCTTTCCCTCCAAACCTCTGAGAACAAAGTGAACCACTGTGAGTTGAAGAATGGACTTTCCAAACCTTGTTATTTTATTTGGTTAAAATTATAGCAGTTATTTGGTTGGATTTTTTATTGTTGCATGGACTTTGAATGTTTATTTGTATTACATTGCATTAGATTCCTATGTTTAATACCCTGAAGGCGAAGGAATTATATTTCTTCAGTTATGGTATTCATGAGGGTGCCTTTCATGTGCAAATTTTCCTTACAACGATGGCAAGAATCATCTGCTGACATGCTAACTAGCTTTCAAAGATCTCAGACAGCAGTTTCTTGTTGTGTTGTGGTTCCGCTTTGGTGCTCTCCCACTACATTGAATGATAGACAGCGCTTTGAAAGTGCCTGCCCTCTTCCAAACAGTTTCCAACAAAGCCTTCCCAGACGGTTCTGTGTAACAAACATCTGACACGTCAGGTTACAAGTTCTCAGAGATGAAATATCACCAAGTGGCAAGTGGAAGTTTATGTAATTCTATGCACTCTGTCTAATGCGAAGCATAAGTGAGTAAGTGCAAATAGTTTCAGGTTTAAAACATTGCAGTTGTGAATATGAGATTGCCAGGGAACATCACTGTGGCCAGAATCATAT
Source organism: Seriola lalandi dorsalis (assembly GCF_002814215.2). Taxonomy (NCBI): domain Eukaryota; kingdom Metazoa; phylum Chordata; class Actinopteri; order Carangiformes; family Carangidae; genus Seriola; species Seriola lalandi. The sequence goes on along the minus strand of NW_019525547.1, from coordinate 908,727 downwards.
TCAGCTTTGGTTTAATTTATAGACAATTCATGCACAAGCACTTTTTCTCTTTTTTATTAAAAATTCTATTTAAGATTTGAATACTTAATGCCCCTTAAGTGAATAAACCTTTTAATTCATGTATAGCCATGTTTAAAGGTTCAGTATTTATTTTACAACATTATCGTCTTTTTTTCTTCCTCTTTACCATTTTTCTCCTCTGTGCCTCAAGGCTTGTCTTTATTTTTAACCTGAGCTAACCTAACAAGGGAAAAGCCTGGTGACTCATTGTGTGTGTGTGTGTGTGTGTGTGTGTGTGGGCGAAATCACAGGAATTTGTCTTGGTGCATGCAAGGATGAATTAATAAGTGAAGGTCTGAACCAGAGAAATAGAGGATACTTGACTTGACTGAAAGTCCTGCAGTTCCTCGCTGCTAGAAACAGGAGTGTATCCTCCATGACTAACTGGCTCTCAGCCACACTGAAAAACAAACTTGGACAAGCCACATGAAGTAGAGATGTATATTTAATCAACAAGCATGTTCTGATTTCACAAGAGAGAAGACTTCACAGATTAGGGCTAGGTGGTTGGTTTCCAGAGGTGGACAAAGTCCACAGCTCCATTCAGAGTCAGAGTATAGATCGTCATGGTCAAATGTGACTTCAAGACAACGAAGGAAGTTGTTCAGTCCGATTTTTACTGGAGTTAAAGTACTGGAGTACTTGATTTTAAACATACTTAAGTATGACTGACTGTAGAACCTGTAGAATAAAAAGCTTGTAGGATATGATACAAAGCTTATACAAATGACAATAAAACACAATTGAATCACATAAAGGAGCCATAGTCGTTTCTGTATTTCTTATTTTTAGGCAGTGATGAAGTTTGGTCGCACTCTTTCTTTACTTCATGGACTTCAGATCAGACCATTGTCTACTACCTACTTGACACTGTGCCCAGGGGAGAGCCTGTGTTTTCTGTAATTTATGTATGTGACATACTTTTTTTTGTTTGCTCAACCTCTTGTACATTACAGACACTCTGGACTGATCACCCAAAGAAACATATTACTTTTATTGTGCTCACTCTGATAATAATATCGCTGGTTGAATTATTAAAAAGGGCCTGATAATTCTGATTAATTCCTTATTTCTCCAAATTGAGCTAAATTTTTCTCTACACCATGATTCCCAACGTGTGGACTGCGGCCCTCTGGTTGGCTGTGAAGATATTGCAAGTGGGCCGCCAAGTCATTTGCAAAACAGTACAGATCTGGTGAAAAAGTATGATTATAAAAAAATTTAAATAAAGAAACTGTTTTATGTTTTGTTTTGTTTTGTTTTGTTTTGTTTTTGGTATTTCTGTTTTGTTTGTTTTTTCCCGGTGATGATCAAGAAGAAAATAATTGAGTATGGAAGCATCCTATCAGGTCTCCCAACTCATAGCCAAGGCTGGTAAAACCGCACACCATCATAGAGAATTGAATTATTCCCGCAGCAAAACAGATAGTGGGGGTGATGTACGGAGAGAATGCTATGCAGCCTCTTAACCTAATCTCATTGTCGAATAACATCTCAGAATTGATGACTTGGCAAAGAATGTGTAAGAACAGTTATTACAAAGCATACAAGAGATCTGTTTTTATTCCCTCCAACTGGATGAATCAACAGACACCGCACATCTGTCAAACCTGCTTGCCTTGTGCGGTATGAAAAAAATGGTGAGATAAAAGATTTTTATTCTGTTGATCTCTCCCCACCCGTTCAACTGCTGAGACCATTTTTGGCATTCTAAACAATTTAATCGTTTCCAACCGGATGGACTGATCCAAATGTGTTTGAGTGAGCACTGATGGAGCCCAAGCGGTGCTGGGGCAGCACAGTGCAGTCGTCAGGTGTGTGAAAGCAACAAGTAACATCTGTCCACTGTTATATACACGGCGAAGCACTTGCTACAAAGAAAATGCCCCCAGATCTAAAGACTGTTTTAGATGAGGCTGTCAGAGCAGTCAACTTCATCAAGAGCTGTCCACTGCAAACACATTTATTTGCAGTGTTATGTGGAGAGATGGGCAGCGACCACCGCCATCTGCTGTTACACACTGAAGTGAGGTTGCTCTCCTGGGGGAAGGTACTGACGCACCTTTTTGAGTTACATGAAGTTCGAACTGGCACATGGCTAGAGTGATTTTGAGTGGTTTGGCTACATTGGGTTACCTGGCCGATATTTTCAGCCACTTAAATGGACTTAACGTCGGCCTCCAGGGAACAGCAGTGAACATGTTCAATATCCAGAATAAAGTCAAAATGACCATTAGAAAAACTGGAGCTATGGGTTAAGCGAGTCAATCAGCGAATACTTTCCCATCTAAGTTGGATAGTAAACCCATTGGCCAGACAGAGTGACAAGGCCCTCACAGCCCTGAGCGCAAAAGAGCAAGACAATGGATTGAAACTGTTTTTCTCACAGAAGTACCTGACAAACTTCTGGCTTTTGGGACGCCTTTTGTCCCGACAACATATTTCTTTGAGACTGTGAGATTTTCTGCGCTTGTGGCATTAAAAACTAAATACAGAAATAATCTGGATGTTTATTGTGTGTAATTTATCCAGATCTTTGACTGAGACTTCCATCCATTGTGCCAGACATCAAGCATTTGGTGGCCGCTATGCAACATCAGCCATCTCATTAGGTGAGTCAACATATTGTTGAACCGATGTACTGCAGCTCTAAAATTATCAATAAGTAAGAGTGCAATGTTTTGATTTTGTTTTGTTGAAATTGTTGCTTTACTTATCTAAATATTTTTCTTCTGGTTATGCCTACAGGCTGAATTTACAGTATAATCACATTGAATTAGTGTCTATTTGTAGGCTCATAGATTTAATATAAAACATATAATTTTTAATGAACCAGCTGTGGATACGTGTTGGGGATGAATGCCCCTGTATGAGCCTCCAGTGGATGTTGTAGATGTGTGTGTGTGCAAAAGCGCAAACAAATACTGTCTTTCTATGCAGGGAGCGGGAAGGAAATCCACTGGAAATGGACTGTTGTTTTGAAAACCATGCCGTCTTGCCAGTTTTATAAAAAGCCACAAGTAAGTGTCTGGCTTCTGTGTGAGACGCTTTTATCAGTGACTATGCGTTTTTGAAACTTATTTCAGGTCTACAGCTCACTCTTTTTTTCCGTTGATTACAGAGTGGGAACCAAGTGCTGCTACTGGTCCCTTGTCTTCATCTGTGACACTGATGTGTTGGAAGTGTTATTATGTTAATGTTTAAATGCAACAAAAAGTGCTGCTAATGATCTATTTATGGTTTCAATTATAAAGATTTGTGAAAGTTATTACTTTTTGAATATTTTCAGCACATTTTAACAACACCATGATAATACTGATAACAATGATCATTTTGGTCACTGTAATCATTATATTAAATTTTTATACTATTTCATCTAGTGTCCTCCTGCCTACTTTTCATAGTCCATGTGAGAATATGATCTTGTTGCCATGCAGATGATAAGAATGTGCAAGTGACCATACATAAATGTAGAGCACATAATCAGATCGATCAATATTCTCAAAGCGTTTCTGCACACAGAACACATTTTGATAAGAGGTGTAAATGTAGCCTTTCTATCGCATCTCCACCACTGAAGCCTGCCGTCCTCTCCCATCTTCAGGATCAGATTGTTCATCCTGCACACCCTTCATTAAAGGCCACTCAGCACTGTGGCACAAATTGCAGGGGGCTCTTTTTATTGTCGGTCTCCTTCTGTCTCTGCCTGTTCTCCATCAGCACCAGAGACATACACACAGTCAAATGATTAAACCGTCTTTTTCTACATTTTGTTGTTGATGACATACATACAGAAGGAAAACATAATTTATGATTTAGTGATTGCAACACACAGCTGGCCAAACACATTATTTCCGTAAACACTGTCTGAACGCTGGGGTCACCTCCGGCTGTGGCAGTCTCAAATTATTGGTGATTATTTCAAACACTGACTTTTTACTGCAAAAAGTCCACTTTATGTGAGCAGTGACTGAGGATCTGTAGAAGTGGATTGTGTCTGAAAATGTTTTTAGTTTCTTCACCATGGACATAAATTGCATCGTTTACATTGCTTTAACATTTGTTTTCATGTAATTGTGTGAACTGATTCTTTCCAGTGAAGAAGAGAACCAAAGCACCACCTTTATGTGACATACTAAAGACTTATTTAATTTCCTCCTCACAGTCCTGTCACTTGACATGTAGGTCAAATACTCCCATAATGCTGTTCCATTCTGGGACCTGATTCAGCGTGGGGATAAAGAGGCGATCATTACGGGCTGCAGCTGCTCTAATCCTTTGATCAGAGATCTACAGGACGCCCAAAGGACCAATAATCACTCAATAGAAACCTTCTCAGGGGAGAACTTATCTGTCAGGCATGATGGGGAAATGTGGGCCGTCGCTAGACTACAATCCTCTCTTAGCACAGTCTGTGGGAGAGTGCACATCACAGCTGAGCAGACGGTTGTGTTTGTGTGGCGGAGTGGGAGGCAGTAATTCACAGTGCCCCGGTGGCTAACTTGGTAAAGCGCATACCACAAAGGCTTAGTCTTACCCAGGCTCCAGTCACACCCGTGGGCCCGCATGTCATCCCCTCTCTCTCTCCACAAGATTTTAGCCAAGATTCTGTGGACTAGACTGCACTAAGAAACTCAAGGGTCTTAGGCACATGGACATGAACATAGACTTGTTCGCCAGGTGCATGTAGAGACCAAGACCTCAAACTAGACAAGACTTATCAACCAATTCGGTCAACATAAACAAAGAACCATGGGGTGATTAAAGTCTTGAGTCTTGTCCTTCTTTCTGATGTAAGAAGTACTTGGCATAACGTTGGAGTGCAGTTTTTACCACTGTCTCGTACTTATTCTTGGAGAGGACTGATCTGTTGTTGCCACATATTGGTTGTGTACAGAATATGTCAAGCCCACTAGCCCACAGCTGTTTCTGCTGTTGGATAAAGATGCTTATGCAGGATGGTCATTATCATCATGTGTGCATAGTAAAGGGCTGGACCATGCACACATGGCCAACATCCTGTATGAACTGCTTTCGCCTGCCAGCTAGAGTGAGGGAGGCTCAGGCTCTAGCATTTTCTCACAAGCATCCTGCCTCTCTCATTGGTCAGCTGCAGCAGGTGAAGCAGCCAAGAGTGGCGGTTTGGAATGACCAAGTGGGGGTGTAGTCTCAGTCAGTCCATACCTCGTATGCAGTCATCAGGAAAGGATTAGCAATGCCCTCCCCTGTGGCAGCCCCATCTACTTCCCAGCCCCCCACCTCTGCCCAGGTGGGGCAGGAGGAGCTTGATCTGGTGCGTCTGATGTTGGATGCAGCCAATGCATCGAGGGGGAGATTGACATCCTGGGGTAGGCAAAGGCCTACCCCATGGTCATGCGCATGTGGAAGCAACGGATGTTAAAATGCCAGACGGCCTCCCGTTTTCATGATGACATGAGTCAGTCACGCTCTTTTTCTGTCCAGCTGCGGACCACCATCCAGTGGACCACCACCTCCCATGGATCAGGCCTTAGGGGCCTTGGTGTCCCCCATCAAGTCTGTCTTGGGGAAGCTGAGCAGCCCAAGCAGGACTACTAAAATGATGGATGCCATGTCCGCTAGAGTGCATGGAGCTGAGATGCACTGGTCAATATCTATAACACACAAAAGACAGCCGTATACAAGTCGTGAGTGAGGTCATGATGAAATATGTACATTTCCAGTCCAAACATCTGGGCTATTTTCATTCACTTTCCTAGAATTCCAATCCAGAGGCTCCAATTTTCCAATCCAGTAGCATAGACCATTAGGAGCAGGTACCAGTAACGAGAATATTCAAACTATCGATAATTTCAAATTTCTTTGAAGTCATTACATGAAATCATTGTAGTGACTGTAAAAACTTAATACATCAGAAATAGGTTGCAGCAAAAAAAACGACTTCTCTGACAGTCCCTCTTGTTTGAGTTCTTCATTTTCACTCAAATATGTGTATTTGAAATTAAAGATTTGATTAACTTTTCACCGTGAAAGAGGCGCAAGTACGTTTCTCTCTCTCTCTTTATTTTTAAATGGCTGGGTTAAATATCTGAACCCATCATCCCGTCGTCCCTGAGTGCCAGGTAAAGAAACGAGGCAGTGTGTGGTACAACAGACGCATTTCTTGGCTCTTTTTCACAAAAGCTCTTGATCCTCTTTTCAGCAGTGGGCTGTGGTGCTTTAGACAGCTGCTGTATTTTAGCAACAACAGACAAAGTGTTGGAAGTGCAGCCAAACATCCCCAGCTGTCACCTCACTGTGCAGATGATGGCCTTTTTTCCTGTTCCCACGTGGTTCACAGAAAGTTGACACATGCTCATCTCGCGGCTCGCGTCTTTTTTCTTCTTCCTTCTCCGGTCTTGTCCTTGTCTCCTGTCCTCTCCTTGCCCTTTTATTTCGACTTCACTCATCTTAGCTTTTCATCCTCTCCTTACTATGTTTCTCAAGGTTGTGCTCAAAGACACGAGATACCCAGGGACAAGGGATTTTGTGATTTTAGTCAATTTTAGTTTTGCTTTCCTTGTCATTCCATTTGTTCTTCAGTAGGTGGCAGTGCTGTTTTGTAATGTCTTTGGGGAGCTGAATGAATCTGCGCAGGGTGCTGATCAGGAATTACTCTCATCATCATCATCACTCTGCATTGTCTCATTTCTCCTTAACACAATTGTTACAGGTTTGTTGTGACGTAATTATTCTGAAGTAATGCACAACCTGTGGGACACTTTCAGAGACCAATACATAGCTACGCTTTAACCTCTTTAGCTCACAGTTTTGGTTTTTATCAAGCATATATCACAGCATCATATTACAGGTAAACCACGAAAGCCTTATTTGGAGTCAGCAAGGTTAATACTTTAAGATTAAAACATTTTTGTTTTAACTTATTTAAAGTATTGATAGATTGGATTGTAGTTTTATTCATAAATTAAAGTGTTAAGGTTGCTACATGACATGAACAAATTGTCTCAATTTGCCTTTCTTTTCCTTAGCATCCTAATTTTCATGTTTTTTCAACATTCAAGAATAGATCAGTAGATGTTCATTTTAGATAATGAAAATTTTGCCTTTTGTAAAGTTGAAATCGTTTACATTTCATCCTACACATCAAAAGTTGAAAACACAAACAGCAGAATTGAGAGTGCTGATTGAGTTAAATGTTGATGCATGAGCTAGTTTCCATCATTGTGAATGAATAGCTAACTCCAAGGTGACACAGAGAAAAGCACTTTAGCCATTTGTTCAGGCCAGGTAACTGGACTGGAGTTTAGGATTACGTTTAAAACAGACTCAGTTGACTAGTGGATCACTGCTCTGTAAGATCTACAGGCTGAAGCCTAGCCACAGCCAGAGGAGTTCAGAGTCTGCAGAGACCAGGATTTCCGAGCAGGTATTGAAATTCACACTGGATCCTTCATTAAAGCACTTTATTGAGTTGAAATTGGTGGAACCACTCTCTGTACTTTGACATTTGCTATTATTGCAAGGCCATAATAATTCGCCTTTAGCTTAACCAGCACAATGTTGCTGTGCAGAAGACACCAGCAGACAGCGGACAAAATAGATGAAAATATCTCTTTTCTGTTTGTTGCTTGTTGTATAGGTTGTTTGATAAAGTTCTTACAGTAAAGTTCAATAATAGTTCATCATCTCCAGTAATCTTCAGTTATCTTTACTTCACCTGGTTCTGTGTCCAACAGCGCAGCCTCTCTGCTCTGCTTTTCGCTGTGTGTGTGTGTGTGTGTGTGTGTGTTTGTGTGTATCTGTGGATGATTTTTTCAATGTAGGATGTCTGCTTGACTTGAAGTGCCTGTGGGGGCTTCTATACTGTGCTGGACTGAACTGTTACAGGGACAGATTAGAGTTTATTTGTATACATGTCTTGTTGCAAACAAACTTGCATTGATTGTAACTCTCAGGATCTCAGTGTGCTAAATGAGTCCTCGTCTACGGTGGATTTTAATTCACCTATTGAGAGGGTCTCTGTGGAACCCTCAAACAGTCAGATTGGGGACCTGATTTAGTTTCAGATGTAAAAGGTGTAGCTTTAAAAGCTGAAGTTTGCTCCAAGAAAAACCACCATACTCATAACTTTCTTTTGCACACAGTGCATATCTAAAGCAATAAAGGTCAAAAATTTTGTTTCAAGGTGTTTCAATAACAGGTTATGTGTAATGTGCAACTGACACAATAAAGTATATTTAAAAATGATAATAATAATCATTAAAAAAATTAATTGCATCAGCTGACGATTCTTAGGAGTGGGAATAGTGGGGGCTCTAACATGTAGTGCCCAGGTTTCCCTTAAATAAACACCATGTGTGTGGTTGGTGGTAAAAAACTTTTGAACATACAAGCAAATATCACAACAATTTCAAACTGTGCAAGGACATATGTCAAATTTCTAGAACAATTTACAGAACAATTGGTGAATTTTCTGTAGGGCCTAGTTTCTTGGCATGGGGCTGAAAAATAAAGGGAATCAAACAAAGGCAAAAATAGCCAAGGTTTGAAATTTTAAGTATGAAATTTAAAACGTGTAGCATCAGGTTTTGTGTGTGTACCCTGTACATGTCAGAGATGAGGAAAACCATGGAGAGATACAGCAACAGAAGAGGAGGGGAAGCAAAGTGAGACTGACAAAGGTTCAGGGTGATGGAGAAGAAGAACAAAACAGTCTGTGATTTGTCTTTGGTCGCTGTGCATTAGCAGGAAGGCGTTTTTCCTTCAGTGTGGGAAGCCCTTGCTCGTCAATGTGTTTCATCTTTTGGTATTTATAAAGAGCTAGTTAGCGTTAACCAAAGATGCAGCATCTGAGCAAAAGCCCTTACACGGCAACTATCTAAGAAGATCTGTTGAAAGATAGATGAGAAAAGCAAAACCTCTCTCACTCCCAAATTGGTTGTGAACTGTTTCCTTTTCCAAAGGGAAAACAAAGTCTCCTCCTCCAGTGATGGCGAATTGTCATCTTCGTGTCATCTCTGAGGCAAGACTGACACTGTCAGTTTGTCAGCTGAAATGTAGGACAACTCACTTCAGCTTGACAGTGCTGTGGTGGTTCAGAAAAATGCAGGCTCACGCAGAAGTCATCATTCTGGCTTCAAGTTCAAAATTTAAAAGAGGAGGAAACAACTATAGTCCAAAGGTCAACAACTTGAATGGTTTTAGATGCGGCCATTAATGCAACTGCTAATCCTGATCCGGAGGTTTTAATCAACTAAACAATTCCTATTATTTCATAGGTGGAGGAGAAAAACGAGAAGATGAGAAAAAAGATCAATTTGGTGGAAGTATCATTCTGATAATTCCTTTACATTAAGTCATAAGTTATGAAAAAGTCCTATGTGTTGTGAAAGTCCTATATCTTATATGTGTGAAAGATGTCACTGGCACCATTTGCAATCTATGTGACACAAATGCTCGTTTTAGTGAAATGGTAACCAGTGAAGAAGCAGACAAGAATTTCAACACTGGATTACATTTAGCAGTGATGTTTTTTAATGATATATGTTTTGGAAATTCTTTCAATGCCTCCGCAGTTGTGACAGCTAGAGCCGTCCATCCGTCTATCTGTCCGTCTGTACGCCCGTCCCATTCTCCTGGATGTGATATCTCAGTAACACCTTGATGGAACGTCTTCAAATTTGCAACAAACATTCACTTGGACTCAAGGATGAATTGATTAGCGTTTGATGGTCAAAGGTCAAGGTGACCTCACAAAACATGTTTTCAGCCATTACTCTTCATTACTCTTGACTTCACACAGTCATTATGACATTATTTCACACAAAATGTTTATATTTATATGACTCTTGATAATCAGGGATGTAGTTTGAAACTAGTCTGGGTGCAGGGGGGCATTGTAGTTTCTACTATATCTGCACACTTCCATTGTGGCACCATGACTCAACCTCCCACCTTTAGTTTCTTGATTATTACATGAATACAAGATCCCAATAAGAAAGTCTATTCACTCGTTCACTCTCTCTCGCTCTCTTTCTCATACACACACACAAAAAGTCAGCAATGACGACATTCAACTATTAAATTCACAGTCAGTATCCATCACGCTGCTCTTTGGGAATGTAAACACACAAACAGAAATTTAGAGTTGCTCAGAGAATTCAGTGGCTCATTCCATTATTACTGCTACTCATTCAAACAGCACGGTGTATAGGAAGGGAAACCAGTCTTTCCTGTGATCTGGTGTCATGGCTATCAGCTCTGCACTGAAATAAGGACGTTAAATATCTCGGCAGCTTAGATAGCAAGGCCTTATCGATGAAGACACAAGTCTGCCGATGCCTTCCAGATACCAATGATGAACATCAAACTTTTTGATATAATATGAAGTGGTGAGCACAGTAGCTGTCTTGTGTAATGAATGGAATGGCACTGTGGACAGTGTGGTGGATTGAAGAAGAGAAACAAGCACTGCTTGGGTGTCAGCGGACTCTTCTTTATTTTTGTAGGACAAATGGCTGCCTGACCAAATTATATCTCCATTTCTCGTGGATGGATAGGAATGGGAACATAATTTTATGAAAATATGGGAAAATGTGTGCACATGAAATACAAACATTTTTGTCTTTTTGGATTTTTAGGTAGTTGAAAGCTGATGGAATACAGGATGGTATCATCAGCACAAAAAGTAGGAGAATTAATATTTTTATACAAAGTAGCATTGGGCCTAGTATCGATCCTTGAGGGACTCCTTTATCATCCATCTGGGGACTTGATTTGAAACAACTGACATCTGAGCTGCAAGAAAACAAACACCTTCAAATAGTAACAGTAAACTGTAAACTCTGAATTATTTTCACATTTCTGTCAGTGGGTTGCAATCTGATGTCAGTATATTATAAACATTTTTTCATTTACATTTATTTCATTGTTTCTATTTATGCAGATTTAACAGTTTTTATATTTATGTGTTACACTTTTATAATAACAGTTTTTTATGTTAATATATACACTTCATTGAGTTTTAATATCAAAGAACTAGAATGTAATATTTACTTTTTAGCGATTGTAGAAATTGGGAACTAAAGTGCAATCATCATCGTCACACATGTGGGTCATCATTCCTCTCTTTTTTTCTTATGTCTAGTTATTCCTCTGCCTCCTTTCGTAATAATACTACATGTAATGAAAGTAGTTTATTTGCTGTAATGGAGGCGAGGCTTAGTATATTGAAAGTGCTCCTCCTCTTCCCTGCAGCCGGGAAACCAGAGCGGCTCAGTAGACTGTGTCTTGGCACTCTGCTGACCAGTGGTAGAAATATCATCAGTCATTCAGTCAGTCAGTTAGCGACATTCCAGATTATAGGGCTGTCCCCGCTGTTGCAGTCCAGCCAAAAAAGGAAGTGAAGAAGACAGAGAAATAGCTCATTTTAAATGAACAGGATAGGAGGAGACAGTGTATGTTTAGTCAGAGCTTTTTATCTTTCTGGGGAAACAGTGGATGGAGACACGGATGGAAAAAAGACTGCTGGAGAGATGAACTGTTGACCTCTTTAATCTAAAGGACCGATTAACAGCTGTAAATGTGTTTTCTATGTTGTACAGAGTGACATATTATGGAGGTAAAGATCAGTCTGGTTTTACGTGAACACATGTTCACCTGCATGGCAATAACTGCTGAATATGACAGGTCATGTGTCAGCGCTTTACATCAGCAGTGGCAGAGCAGGAACAAGATCAACACCTCTTTAAGATATATGATTTATACTGAACACTGAAATGAACATGGAAATCTCTATATGACTTGTAAATGGACAGCAGGAATGTAAAGTACACATGAGTAAAAACCAACAATTTGACATTTGCAGTTTAATTGTTTCTCTTTAACAGAGCTGTCAGTAAAACACTTTTACATTTTAAAGGTCACTTATCACTACAGAAATATACACAGTATATAAAATAAATATGAAGAGAGAGAGAAAAAATATTCAGGAGAGAGAGTGAAAGAAAAAGGGGGGGGGGTTTAATTGTCTTTCCTGCTCTGTTCTGTCACCCATCTCTTTCTATTTATAGGTTGACATTTTACAGAACAAGCCCAAACAACACAGTGATGGATAGATTGTGTGTGTGTGTGTGTGTGTGTGTGTGTGTGTACTTTTCCAAAGAGCAGAGTGATGGATAGTGACTGTGAATTTAACAGTTGAATGCCATGATTGCTGACTTTCTGTGTGTGTGTGTGTGTGTGTGTGTGTGTGTGTGTGTGTGTGTGTGTGTGTTTGTATTTTGTTTGATGTCTGCCTCCACGTATTGGACACTGGGCTTTCCGTTTCAGTCTGAGTTTAGTCCACTTCTGCCTCAGTTCAAACATTGTGTCCACTTTTATATCCACATCACATGCTTCAAATCAAGCTGTTAATGAGGTTATGTATATGTATCAGATATTGTATGTTAATCAAGTAAATAAACAATGAACTTGGGTGTATCATTTTATATGCTGTCAGCAGATCCACAGATTTTGTTATTGGCCTTGGGCAGACGGTCACTTATAGTAGCATTTAATATTTGGGATTGGGAAAGGTATTGAGAAATTTCTTGTCAAAAGGTCTAGGTGGAGACAAAAGACAGTGTCAAATCAAAGGTGAGATGCCATTTTTTAAAGTTTAAATTTTCTTTTCTCTTATTTTAAGCCACATACACTTTTTACACCTTGGTGGTTTTCAGCTCTATATTTGAACCAGATGAAGGATTTTAGTCGTCGGACGTCTGGATCTGAAGTTATCAGAGAAAACAAGCTGAGGAAATGTTAGACAGCTCAGCTCCCAGCTGATGGAGACGTCCTGTCCTGTGTCACTGGAGAGCGTCGCTGAATCAATGATTGTTAAAGTCAAACTGCTTAATGGGTGTTCCCACTGGTTTTAATCCCCTGGTGTGTTTGTTATGGAGAGGAGGAAACCTCTGCGGATAATTCAGCTGCTGGTAAAGACCTGCTGAATGTCTGGTTCATAAGTTATCAGAGAAACAATCAGAACAAAGGTTAGCATCAATCTCAGCTCCAACTCTTCCCTGAGTCTCTGTCCTCCGTTCAGCGTCGCTCAAACACTGACTTTAAATGTGAAACTACTTTATTCAGTGTTTCTTAACGGTTAGAATCACCAGGTCTGTTTGATTTCCTGAACCACTGACGATGAAGGAATCCAAACCAGTAATGGTGGTGAAGACAACAACTCCCATGATCCACACTATTCCATGATCTCACCCAATGCTGTCTTTTCTTGTTCTTTTGATTGAGAGAGCCCTAGAGGCAGAAGTTACCGACTGTGCATTTAAACGAAATGATCCTCATCCAGATTAACATTAAACAAAAAGATCCTCATCCAGATTAAAATGTGTTCATCTGGATGAGGATCCTTCTTTTCACAATAAAAACACTTCTGATAAAGAGTTGTGAGAAAAACATTTCTGATGTGTGAACTGCGTCAAAGTGATTGAGAAGACCTTTAAGTGTCAGACCCTGATGACGACTTAGAATCGATATGCAAGGGCTTGTTTGTTTCACTATATGCTTGAGGAATAAATTAATATTATTTCACGTGAAGACAGCGTGCCTTCATTCTTTCCATGGTTGTCATGCATTATTAAATATTATATCATTATAAACCATCTTGGATCTTGTTTTTTGTATTTCTGTGGGAACCATGCAGCTCTCCTTTGTAGACCTTCCCATAACTAACCATTGCCATTTAAAAAGAGGACAAAAAACCTGTAAAACTGTGTCCAGTGTAAACTGAAATGTCACGAGGATCTGATTCTGTATATCAGAGAGTCAGCGCAGCCAGACAAGCACTCAGCCTAAATGTCAGTAAAATATGTGCTTTTATGGAGGGATATTTGTCCTGCTCTCCAATCTAACACTTAGCATAAGTCATGTACTATGATTGACTTCAGTTGTACCAAGGAACTGACAATTCATAGCATGTGTTATTACAGTTAGATTTGCTGCTCTTTCAGGGTGTTTTCAAAGAATCTGAGCAGTAAAAAGGACATACATATTAGTTTTAGTACAATCAACAAAACCAAAAACTGAAACAAAGTTTGGGGTGATGGAGGAAGCATCAAACAGTCCAGTGTAAAGTTGTATGATGATAAAGACTAAATGATGCAAGTGAAACTTATAGGCTTTGCCTGAGCTAATGCATAGACCTTAAATAAAGATGGAAGTAGCCTCTGTGAAGACACCCACAGGTTTCTTAAGAACTGTTTTGAAGCGCAGAGTGGGGTGTTCCGCTGTCACCATCTTGGCAGTGTCTGACTCCGCCCCTAACTCCCAGCTAATCCAAAAATGGACAAATGGAGGGGCGTGCATAGAGCTGAGAATTCGGTTTACGCTGGTTTGTGGCAAGCATACACTCACCCACCTGTCACTCAATTATGCAGAACTGTAAGTCTTAATAAAATGTAAACAGGTAAGTTATATATCTATAGAAAAACTGTTTTTGTACCAGGTTGTAGGCTGTCTGCTGGACTTAATGTTGGACATTTTAACATGAAAGTCTATGGAGATTGACTCACTGTTGGAGCCAGACCCTAGTGGTCATTAGAGGGACTGCAGTTTCTGGTACTTCAGTGTTGGTTTCATTTTTCAGCCCTGGAAGTTGATGCTTGGTCGTTGGAACAAACCACCTGTACGGTTGATCACGTTGAAGGACTTGATGAAGTGATTTGAGTGAGAGACAGTCAAGAGTTAACCATTGGGAACAGTTGGGAACTTGGAGGGACTCGGTAAGAAAAAACAGAAAAAGAGGAAACAGGTTGAGAGATAAAATAGTTGGAAAGAGTGAAAGGAAAGTCCTGTATTATGAAAGAGAGAGAAGATGGTGATGGGAGTTTTCCCTCTGATGAAAGACAGAGTGAGAGAGGAGGGGACAGGAGGAGGAAATGTGAAGCTTTGAGGAGCGGCAGTTTGATCATTATCCTCTGTCGTCATCTTCACTGAATCATTTTAACATTTGAGTCTATAGAGTTTGACTCACTTTTGGAGCCAGCCTCAAGTGGGCATTCAATGAACAGCAGTTTTTGGGACTGCCGTGTTTGCTTCAATTTCAGCCTTAGAAGTTGCTGCTTGAGCTAATACGGCCCTCAATTAAGAGCTTTAAAGTTTACCATCAGTGGAAGTATTTGCTAGCATCATACACATCAGTCAGGAAAGAGCACAGTGACCTGCTGGGGATCACAGCATGCCATGTTCTCATTACACAGCAGTCTAGGCGACCCCTCTAAAGCTGGGTGTGTACTTTAATTTTAAAGTCCTAGCTCTTGAACTCCAGCATACTGCAGCAAAGTGTCATCAATAGGTTGTTTTATTTTAAATTTAAATTTTTTTTAAAATTATTTTTAAAATTGCACCTTCTAAAACATACAGTATTTTTGCCTGATGAATATTTATGATAGCAGCAGTGCTCTGTTTAAAATATCGTATTGATATCTGAAGCCTAATTCTTATGACAGAGAGCAAGAAACTGAAAAATCATATATTGGCTGCATGTTTCATGTTCTCAGGATTAGAATCAGAATTGACTTTAAAGTCAAGTGAGACAGAAGAGGTGACATGAAACAGCCAAAATGTAAAATGAATAATGGCGGAACAACAAATCTTTTTTTTTTATTATTACTTTTTTGGGCATTTTTGCATTTTATTCAGATAGTGAAGTGAGAGAGAGACAGGACAGTCAGGGAGAGAGAGAAGGGATGACATGCAGCAAAGGTGCCATGGGTCAGATTCAAACTCATGACGGCAGCAAGCAAAGCATTTTCTTCAACGTATGTCCTGACTGTGTTAGCTTCTGCTCCACTCGCTTCCATTGCTCGATTTCTTTGACAAAACTTTTCTTCTGTGGAATTTCTGAAAAGCATAAACATGCCACTGTACTTTGGCTAAATTATTCGTTGAATGTAGGAAATCTCTGAGCAGAACACAAGACAAACACATCTGAGGTGTGAAGTCTTCCAGCAGCCCCAAAATATTCGCTCCAGCTTTAAAACCGTGGTTTAGTTCCGTTCTCACAGCAGTAAATTAGTTGTGAAGATGTTTACTATTCTGACCAGAACACCAAACCTGAACCAGTGTTTACATTTAAAGACAGATCAAAGCTTCTTGAGAAAGGTAGAGATGTATCGTCATTACCACACCTTAATAGTAAATATTACTATTATTAGTATTTCCAGATGTTTAATATGGGTCATTAAAGTGCATATTGTCATGTATTAAGATAAAGGATGAATAAACACACAGATGGAATTTTAGCAATGTATTTATTGATTGTTGAATACTTATAGTTGCGTGGGTCAGGTGTTTGCAGGGAGGACGCGGGGCTGTTCACCTCATCACTCACCGGTTTTATCTGATTCTGGTCAAATTTCTGTTCTGCCTTGTTTGCTAATTTTATGATATCAATCATTTTGACAGCATGTCAGTCCATCACAGGGTTTAGTGTCTTTGGAATTGTTTTAATATCCTTTCACTGTTCAGTCCCGACATGCATTCAGGCTGCAGAATGCCAAACAGCAGCACTACGGCTGAGGCTCATTTGGGACGAGTGTCAGGCGAGTTAAACACTCATCTGATATCAAACTGAATATTTAATCAACCCGTCTCCTCGCTGAAATGATGAATAGCAGATCCCCCTTCTTTCTCAGCTCTCATATCAACCCTTGTTCCCCTTTCATCATCTTCCGGTGGAATTTTGAAGTGTTTTCAAACTTTTGTTCCCTCTCCTTACTTAAAAGTACCTGAAACAACATCAAAAGATGAGCCTCTCCTGTCAAAAAACTTAATGTTTCCTCTTACATTTCTTGCTGTGCTTTAATCCTCTTGAAACACAATGTTCTGTATGTGCCACTGAAAACCAGATATAAAGTGAGACAGTCGGCTTAAAGATGTTGGTGTGTGTTGTATGACTAAGACTCAGCGTTTTTGGTTTCTAGTGATGAAGAAGAAACTGATAATCGTCATTGAAAAATAAAAGGAAAACAAAGTTTATATCCTCTGTGAGGGCCCCGGGGCCTCTACCAGGGCTTGTGTGTGTGTTTTGTTGTTGCT
>NW_019525547.1:879393-891544 GCF_002814215.2 Seriola lalandi dorsalis | reverse complement strand
TGGCAACACTGGCAGTGTAGGATCCAGCGGCTTGAAGGAGCCAGATGCTTGTTTCTGCACAGTGTGCTCGTGGACGCTATCTGCCACCAGCGGTAAAAAAAAAAAAGTGCTCTCTTGTCGTGAACTGGACCCTTGTCATAAAGCTGCTGTCCGCGCACTCCAACATACAACTACGTCACCGGGAGCGACAGTTACGGTTGACACTCAGTCATCAATGACTGACCATGTCTGCGATTAAAAATACGTAATATGTATTTTTTATCTTCAATATTTATTTATTTTCTGTTTCTCAGAAGGAAATACTTGAACTTTGCTATATTATTGCAGTATTGTTTGCAGTTGTCTTTTACATTGCACTTACTTACTGAAGCAAAGCACATATTATATACTGTCTCTTATACACATCTTTCCCTTATTTGCTATGTTCTCAGAGCCAGGCCATAACTTCTCATATTTGAATGACGTGATGTTCAAGACAATGTCACTGAGTTTTTACACATTTTTGAATCTGAACACAATTACCAGATTTTCTCTCTAAACAGGTCATGTACTCCCATTGTAATAAATACACTGGGGCTTAAATCAGTTGACGATGGCCATTTTAGTAGTTCGTAATGCTGAGATGTGGTCATAGTGTTGGAAATGTGTAAATTAAATCATAGTGGTGGAGTAATGAACAACTTTGGTTGGTGGGGTGGGAACATAGACATATACAACTAGATGCTGCATTGGCAGCTGGATTGTATGTCAATATCGCCGCCATTATGGGTCATTTTTATATTCAAGTGTTTGTAGTGTATGTGCAGTGAAAAAAAAAAGTTTTGTTACTAGTTACTTAGAATTGTGATGGTTTAGGCTGTAATCACTGTTTTCCATAAGGAGCTGTGTATCAACGTTAGGTGTAGATTAACTGGATTACTGGCATGGTGGAAAATAATTCATTGTCAAAAGGAGTTGTTAAATCTCACTTCACTAACCCTTACAAGTAATATTTACTAAATGTTATAAAAGTGGCCTGGCTCCTCTATAGCTCTTTGTGTAAGGTGTGAGTGGTGGAGCGGGAGCGAGCGAGTGGTGTTATATGTGACGGTGACGGTGTTAGGGTGAATCAATGGATTGCATTAGATTGTGCATGTGTACCTAATAAAGTTGTAGCTGACATACCTGGCCTGGCATCAGTCATAAGCCATTAAAGAGGTTCATAGTAAGGACATATAGAGTTATAGACTGATGTTAGATATTAATCCATAAATTCATGTCAGGTTTTATAGTGTTAAGGACCCAAATGCAGACAATCCAAGGGAGCAGGTGGAAAAAAGGTGATTTATTAAACAAAGAAACACCAGTCTTACTTGATGCAAAAACAGGCTTGGGAAACAAAAGTCCAAAAAACTGAAACACAAGGAGACACAGAGGACACTCAACAGAAGTAACAGAAAATCTAAACATTGGTAACACAAGACAGGGAAACTTCAAAAATTCAAATTGAGTAAAACAGACAAACTGACAATGACAAAAGGGAGTACAGAGACTTGAATACACAAGGGAGGCAAAGGTAATTTAACACAGGTGTAACATATTAGGGTGGGGCAGACAATCACAAAGGAGGGAAACAAAACAAAGACCAGAAGCAAAATAACCACAAAACACACAAGGGAAGTAATTTCAAAATGAAACAACCTAAAGGAGTTTTTTTAAATCGAAAACAACTGGACTAGGTTATTTGTCTGGGAAGACGTTTCACCTCTCATCCAAGAGGCTTCATCAGTTCGTGTACGCATCTGACCAGGCTAGGACTGGTCCTGAGGACCAAAAAAAAAATGAGGCTGCATCTTGCCACCTAGTCGGGTCTGGCTACAGCACCCCATCAATGTTCTCCCCGCCCTCAGCCCTCTCCAGCCGTCAGCCTCACCTGGTTTAACTTTTGTGACAATAAATCATTTTACTCTCACGCCATCTAGCCTGTGTCTGCATTCGGGTCCAAAAAACGTAATATTGGCACAAACTTAACATCCATGTTAAAAAGAACTCTTCAATTGGACAGAGGAATGGTGAGTAGGGTGACGGGTACTGAACAAGATATTGTGGGTGGTCCACAAACCGTGTGGATCAGGGCTGCATGGTGGAAGCTGACATTGTCCCATACTATCACACATCTGTGCTGCTCTGTGTCATCCATGTGGTCCGCTGGTATCACAGTGCTGTGCAGTCTGGTCTGTGTTGTATGGACCAAGGTTGGCATGGCAATGGAGAGCACCATTATTTGTGATGGCAGCACTCATTGTAATGTCGCTGCCACATTGGCAAGAACATCTACAATATCTCTGTGAGCATGGTTCTTCCCCTTTGTTATGTTGAATCCAGCCTCATTGATGGAAAATAACCATGTAGTCCAATACACAGGGAAAAAAATGTTGTTCTGTAGGTAGTCTGCTGTAGTCAATCTAATAAATACTACACATTCATGTCTCAGATCTGTCAGAATTTCTATCAACAGGCTCCTTGTGAAGCTGCTTCATGTGCAATTGGCCTGTATTCTCCACTGATTCCAAAGCTGTCTTTCCTGATGTTCAAAATTGAGCTGTGTCTCATGATGTGGCTTAGAATCTCTCACTTATTGTAGTATTTGCCAAAACCAAGTTGTTTATTGCTGCTTCCTGTGCCTCACTTAACATTTAAACCCATCCACCATTATGTCGTTGTCTCTCAGTCCATTAGACAAGGCAATAATATAGTAATTGATCAGTGTAGCAGGTATGACTAATAACATAGCTTGATTGATTTGAACTACACTTGGCAAACTTTTTTTTTTTGTTATTTTCACTTGTATATTTTCATATGTAAGTAGTATTATGAACCTATTGGTAGTTATAATCAGTGGTTAATGAAAATGTTCATGCATGAAGCACCAAAGGCACCATCGCTGACTGCCGCCATGGTATATAATATGCTAGGCCAATCAGACAGCAGCATAACAGGCCTGGAGGGGTGCACTGACCCTGCAATGCAATTAGTCATGGAGATGCATGGGTAAGTTTATGTAATGATTGCAATCCTGACATAAGCATTTTTGTTAAGATTGTTTATAAAATTAATGATAACGATGAATGAATCGTGACCACCACCTTGAGACCAGACATCATTCTCTTGTCAGAGTCCACCAAACAAGCGGTACTGACCGCTTGGAAGAGGCCTTTGAAAGGAAGCTTTATGCATATTTTAAAGTTTACCCAAAGTGCATATTGACAAAGTCATCCCTGTATGCGAGTCCACTTTGCACCATACCACCAGACACTTGGTTGCCATCTTCATTCTCATCATCACTATCATCACCATCATCCTCTGGCTGTGGGATGTTTCTTTGCTGGCACAGGTTGTGCAGAGGTGCACACACAGTAATCACTCTGCTTGCTCTCTCTGGACTGAGAATTTCACCATCTAAGACATTAAACCTACATTTTCTCTGACCAATGTCTCTTTCTTGTCTAAACCTTGCAAATAGATTCAATATAGACGACCAAGAGCCAACTTGTATTGGTTTTGTAATCATAAAACATTTTATTGTAGTAATATAGTTCAGTAATTGAGGTGTGATAAATATTCCTAATATGGGCAACATTATGTCATATGTGCGTATCTCTACACACCTGTTGTAATGTAGCTGTGGGTTGAGGTAGTCTGTGAGAATCCCCCAGCCAGTGACATCCAGCTGGTCTCAGGACACTTCTCATTAAGATCCGTGAATCATGTGTTGATCCTGGTCACTTTACAACAGCTGTACAAGTATCATCTAATACAACCTGTGTGATGACGGTGTGATTTTTTTGTTTTCCTGTTTGCACCATCTCAAGATGAGGAGGTATTTGTAATCATTTTTACATGTGTTCCATCTCTGGCATGGATCTCAGCAGGAGCACCAGCCATGAAGCTGCTTTATTTCTCTGTAGTTGTTCAACATCTAATGGAGACATTTATTGTTTGGTGAATAGATCGGCTTACAGACAGCTGGGAGATCTTTAAAGTTGTCAATATTGTGAAGTTGCATTTTCCCTGTTGCCAAGTAACGCAGCATTGCCAAACAGTAATTTCTACTGATCGGGTTGTTTCAGTTGTTTGTGAAAGATGCAATAACATCTCCAAACACCATTATGATCACTTTTCCCTCATAATTCAGCATTGTTTGCGGTTTACAGAACACCGTGGCGTGGAATGACAGCAGCCATTTTACGATTCTTTGTGACTTGGTCCTCTCAGCTGCTTCTAACTTCTCCCAGACGTAGGTGCTACTTTTAGAGCTAAGTGGCTTTCTGAATTACTTAGTCAAAAAAAAAAAAAATTCCTAAAGTTAGGATTGACACACCCAATATTTTTAGGGAGTTTCTCCTAAATCAGCAAGTTAGGAGCTAAATTGAGATGCTTTGAGAATAAGGACCCTGACTTACATTGTATAGCATGATGCAGCATTAGCATCTATTATTTCAGATGCTGACACCCTTTTCTCTGCTGAGAGCTCCTCTGTAGCCTGGTGGTCCTCTGTTCTCATATTCATGTGAAGTCAGTGGAGATATGTCTAGTCTTGAGAGTTACCATTGCTGCCTCCACTGGCTCTCTCATTTTAAACAGCCATTCCAGCATGAGGTATGTGCTATTACAGCCTGTGTCTACCTTTATGAGTAACTTAACCTCCAGTCTTTTGTTTTCCAGTGGCGCCTGTCTGAAAATAAGTGACAAGCTTTCTGGCTTTTTTGCGTATGTCCCTAAGGGCAGGGACCTGATCAAATGACTTGCCACGAGCAATGCATATTGCATGCTTTTCCCATTTCTGGGCCTTTTTCTTTTCATTCAGCTGACATTAAAAAAATTAATTCACTTAATTCATTCAAAGTAATTTTTATGGACCTTTATTTGATAGGACAGTGAAGATTGACAGATAATGTAGGGATAGAGAGCAGGGGAATGACATGCGGCATGCAGGGGTAAATGGGTATGTTTATTCTGTTAAATATCACGATGGAAAAGTTACACTGTGTGGGGGTTCGGGTGCAGGCGTTTTTTTGCAGAAAGGCAAATCACAGAGCATGTCTGTGAAAGATTGGAAATTGTTTCGCTCTGTTGTCTGCCCAGACCTTGACCAGCCTGGTCTCCCTGAGACACTTTATGTGTCACAATGGGTCAGCGCTACATGTCCGATGGTTTGGTGGAGGTGAAATGATCATCTACCCCTTCACAACCACTTTTGGAGTGAGCTTTCTAGCAGGCGGTGAGATTTTTGGGGAAACATGTGCCATCGGTACTGTTGTTGTCTCGAGGTGCTGATAGGCAGCACTCCAGAGCAACTGCACCACGACGTCCATGCTTGCACCATCACCAAGTGTGCCGCCTCTCCATCCAACTCAAGCAAAGCAGGTCTCAGAAACAGCATCCAGGTAAAAAACAACACAGAAGCTCTAGGAGACACAGGGGAAACTTGACTGGAGCAAAAAATTGAACAAAAAAATGACAAAGACAAGTGGGAGCACAGAGAATAAATACACACCAGGGAGGCAAAGGTAAGTGAACACAGGTGAAATACATTAGGGCGGGGCAGACAATCATCAAGGTGGGAAATAAACTAACATGAGACACACAAGGGAATCTACTTCAAAATAAAACAGGAAATAATCAAAAGTCCAAACAAAGAGTCCAAAACAAATGCCAAAAGTGATTCAAGTGTC
Organism: Seriola lalandi dorsalis; assembly: GCF_002814215.2. Lineage (NCBI taxonomy): Eukaryota > Metazoa > Chordata > Actinopteri > Carangiformes > Carangidae > Seriola > Seriola lalandi. The sequence goes on along the minus strand of NW_019525547.1, from coordinate 885,830 downwards.
CATCAGGGCAAACCATGACACATACATGTTCTCTTTAAACCCACCCACTCCAATTATGTCCGCTTGACTGCATTTCAAAGGGGATTTTTTTTCCCTCCTTAATTTTGACCGAAACTGATGAATCAGCTCCAAATTATAATACACACACAAGGTTACTGAGGTAAATGTGCACGAGTTGGTGAGTGCAGGGACAGGCTGTAAACTTCTGAATTATCAATAGAGGCTCCTCATGTTAAGTTCACTATGTAAGATGTTTCATTTGTGGCTCACGTTTGTATGTTGTAACTGGACTACGTAGTTTAATTTTGATAATGCGACTCAGAGAACCCACGCCGAATGTTTGCTGTATTTTCAGATGTTTTGGCACATGAAGGAGGTGGGGTATCAGAGTCTGACTAGAGTCTGCTGTGTGGGTGTTTAAAAAATCCAGAATCACTTTGTAATTTGGACAAACTGTTGGTTCGCCTGCCAGAATCGAAACGTGCTCAACAGTCAGAGTTGATAAATAAGTATCCGTGTTTGTTTGGTGACATTCCCTCATGAACCACTTGAGTTGAGCACGATATTGATGTTAGATATGTTCAGCCTATTGAGCAACAGTTTTACCGTCTGTTGCCATCTGAACAGTTATTTGGATGCTGAGGTGGATTATATGCTTCTACGTGCATTTTGCTGCCAAAGCAGGATGGAACACCTGCTGTTCTGATTTTATTGAGGTTAATTCCAACACAAACACAAACTCAATCACCCATTTGGTGAAAGGACATCCGCAAGTTCCTTTGTCCAAACACGCTCAGGAGATGTCTGCGTTCATTATGCCGTCATGTCTCTACTCCTATAAGGTAAGTGTTGGTGCACACCTGGGTGCAATCAGCACTCAGAGAGGGGGAGGGGATAAGACACACACACACACACACACACACACACACACACACACACACACACACACACAGCTGTACCTGTCGTGAGGGTTCTTTGTCCTCTTTTTCTTCCCCAAGCAGGGTTCTCTCCTCCACGTACATTTAGGTGCGGTGGGGTTTTGTTATTTTAGTTAGTTTATTGTGTTCATTTGGGCTGGAGATTACCGGTAGTCATGTTATTCGTCTTTTGTTTTAGGTTAAGTTTGGTTTAGGTAGTTTAGGGGGAGGCGCTGAGAGTGACAACCCACTGCGTGGTTGGCCCAGCGTCTTCCCTTCTTTTGTTTAGTTTGGCCGGAGTCTCCAGTCCTTTTTGTTTCCCTTGGTTTTCGTTTGCAACCTTGAATATCTTGGGGGTTAATTCATTAAAGTTTGGGTTAAGTGTCTGGCGTCCTTCTTTCATATGTTGCAGCGTCCTACCTCTTTTTTGAGCCTTAGTTTGTTTCAGTGTTTGAAGAACCATGCTGTGTCTGGTTCCAATTATCTTGATGATGAGGTTGTGGACAGTGACACCTCGCACTCGCATCTTCAGCGTATTCGTGCACTCTTTGAGCGATTAGCTGAAGCGTGTCTTACTATTAATCTGTCCACAGTGACCTTGGCCTTGTGGTGGGACAGGGCTGTGTGGCTCCAGTTCAGGCTAAGGTCATGGCGGTAGATGAATATCTATGACCAACAAGGAAAAGGGAACGTCAAAAGGCTTTTTGGGTTTAGTAGGCTACTATAGGAGTTTGTAAAAACTTCCCTTCAGTCAGTGTTTTCCACTCACTGAACTGCACAAGGCCAAATCATAATGTAGAGTCTTTGCTATGCTCTTCCTCCTGTTTTAGCTGATCCTTGTTTTGAGCGACCGTTCATGCTCCAGGTAGATGCCAGCCAGGTGGGAGCTGTCTTGCTCCTGCATGATGACCAAGGGGTGTTGAGGTCAGCCAGTTTCCTCTCAAGAACATTTAATAACTACTGACTTAATTATTCTGTCATTGAGAAGGAAGCTTTGTCATTCATTTGGGCTTTGCAATATTTTGACATCTATGTAGCAACAGGAGAGTGATTTTGGTTTACACAGACCCAACCAGAGGCTAGAGAGATGGTCATTGATGGTCACTGACACCCCCCATACTTGTATTTGCTTCTTAAGTCTGTTCAATTTATTATAATAAATATTCAGACTGGCTTTCATCAGTTGTGTCCATTCCCTAATTTGTCATGGTTTAGGAGCCGGGTTATGACATATCAAAGAAAATCCACAGAAATATAATACACTGCTCGAAAACACCTAAATCACACATCAGATCTTGATGAATGAATTCATCAAGTTGAAAATCTTAACAGATGTATATCGTATAATTTGTTGTAACAAAATGACGTAACAATGGTCAATGGAAACCAAAATCATCAACCCACTGAGGACTGGATTCACAATCGCACCCAAAATCAAAGAAATTAATTGAAATCACAGATTGATTGATGAATTTCATCACAGCAACTCATAATGTGACTCAGGAGTGTGTATGGCCCCCGCGTGTCTGTTTGCACTCCCTACAACATCTGGACATGCTCCTGATGAGTCGGTGGATGGTGTCCTGGGGGGATCTCCTCCCAGACCTGGATCAGGGTGTCGGTGCGCTCCTGGACAGTCTGTGGCGGTACTTGGCGGTGTCAGATACATAACGTCCCATAGCCTTTTTATTATGTTCGTTTCTCCCCCCCTTACTTTGGTGTTCCCGGTCAAATTTGACCGGTCTGGTTTAACTGCTCTTAGATTAACACAAAAAACATAATTCAAACATAACAGGACGTCGTGCCTTCATGCCACCCTCATGGAGTCTGTCTCTGACGGTTTGGTCAGAAACAGACACACCAGTAGCCTGCTGGAGGTCATATTGTAGAGCTCTGGCAGTGCTCCTCCTGGTTCTCCTCACATAAAGGAGCAGGTACCTGCTGCCTGGTTGATGCCCTTCTAGGGCTCTGTCCAGCTCCCCTTGTGTAATGGCCGCTCTCCTGGTATCTCCTCTATGCTCTTGAGACTGTGTTGGGAGACACTGGGACTGCATGTATGGATGTGCCATCCTGGAGGAGCTGGACTACCTGTGCAACCTGATTGGGCTGCAGGTACCGCCTCATGCCACCAGTACTGACAAGGACACTAGCAAAACACAAAACTAGAGAAGAATCAGTCAGGAAGGATCAGCAGAGAGCAACAGTCTGTGGCCACCACATGCACAACCATTCCCTTTTTTGGGGGTTGTCTTGCTTTTGCCTCTCTATTGCACCTGTTGTCACTTTCATTTGCACCAAAGCAGGTGAAATACATTACATTTGCCTATGGGAAAAGCCAGGCAAATGTCAGGCAGCTCAGATCCCAGCCCCTCTGAAACATCCTATGTCTGAAAAAAAATCACCAACACTATTTGACAGTTTCAAATACCAGTAACACGCAACTGGATATAAATACAGAATAATTATTGAAAGTATTGAAGAGTAATTTCCACTCTAGTTTTCATATTGTTAGTAAATTGGCTTTTGGTATTCCAAAGAAGACATGTTGTAAGTTAAGCTTTTTCTGCACTGACAACACAGCAAAATGGCTGGTCACACCTATTTCAAAGGCCACAGGCCATACAATAGAGTGGAGACAAAATAATAAAATAGACATTACGGGTTTGAATGAATCAAATGTGTGCTCCATCCATGTATCAATCATGAATGAGATTATTTGGAACATCCATAGACTTAAAGAGTACAGTCAATGCCCATTAAGCCCATGCCAATTTAAATGAGAGATTACTTTGATTTTAACTAAAATATTCTCACTGAAATTGGAGCAGCATATATTAAAAATGTCTGAAAAGTGGATTTCATGGGATTAATAAAGATGTTTGGTCTATCTGAGTTGCCTTTTGAAGCAACTGATTTCAATGAAGAACCACCCTGAACACAACGGATGTATGTTGGTGTAAATGAAAACCTGCAGGTTGTTTGATGAACACGTTCGCCTAAATGTACCCACATTGGTTCACTCCTCTGATATTACAGCATTTGAAATCAAATAGAAATCATTTGGACCACAGCCTTGAAAAATGCTGGAATGCTAGTTGCTGAGGTACTAAGATGATCTGGCAATGAAAGAGATGAGCACCTGGACTAAATACTAGAGAGGGAAGGAGAACGAGGGACAGGTGAAACTAATCAAGGCAGAGTAGAAATTAACACGAGTGGGAAACACAAAAGGACGAAAGACAGTACAGCTAATGGGCCAGTGGTGAAGGCGCTGACTCAAAACCAAACACTCCCTTGTTCAGTACCCATGGCAATCAAATTTGACTTCAATTCACTGCTTCACTAATCGTATGCAGAAAATAACAAGTATAGTATCAACAAATCTGGCAAGCTGAGCTGTCCTGATGGTCTAGTGGTCTAAAGACATGCCTTGAAAGCATAAGGTTGCTTGTTAAAATCTAGCATGGCACACAATTATGTGCATCTTTCAGTTTTTGCAAATGTGTTCTGAACTGTTCTGAAGAACTGACATATGCTACTTTTGCAATTTCCAGACTCACAAATATATAATTGATGTATATTAGAGATCCAAACAGCATCGCTCACTGCTGGAGTCCTAATGGTTTTGCTTGCACGTCAAAGACATCCCTGATGTTTTGAAGGACACTGACAAAAAGTGACAAGAGGATTGGTTAAAACTGTAGCATTCTTGTTCCAGCAACTTGTTTGAGAGGTTTGTTTGAGCATTGTTTTTGAACACAATCTTTGAGTATATTTGTTCTTTTTCTTTTTCCTTTTCTTGTATTTTTTGCTGCTAAAAGTGTTTGTGCAGCAAAAACCACGAGAGCAAAACATCAAAACATCAAAACTAATATTTGTGCACTTCATGTTTCCCAACTGGTGCAATCAGTAAGTCACCTAAAAAATGTTTTTCCAGGCTGTAAGTGTGATCTGTATTCAATTTTGCATGTATCATCTGTGTCCTCACGTGATCAGAAGTTATTAAAAGAGAATAATGCAAAAGTCAGGAAAAACGTGTACTCATACAAAGTGATGTCGCATCATTACATTAGGTGTGTGCGATTAACATGAAACTTCGGCCAGTTTATGTTTTAACGATCTCTGCTGCTAGAACCTGAGACTTGCATCGTTCCCGTGGAAACAGGTCTGACTCGGATTGCCTCGTCAGGCGGCCGGGTGCGGTCGGCTCAGGGGGGCTTGGACCCCGTCGATACCTGCCAGCAGGTCTGGTTGATTTATTTTCCTACCTCTGTAAAATATTTTTGAAAAGTGCTCTATAAATAACATGTTCTGACTGTTATTTTTGACAGTTTGTCAGGACAATCCACAGAAAGAAAAAATAATTAATGAGACCAGAGATCATCTTGCGATGGGATCAGACCAACCTCAACACCTGTCAACATGTTCCCACCCATACTGCTGAGTACTCAGTAGTTATTAGTACATTACTACATGAGTACAACTAGTTCTCATGGGTCAGACCACGCCTACCTTCAAACGCTGCCTTTTTTTTTTTGTTTTATCTCAACTACACACCTATGAAGTTTCATGAGTGCAGAGGAACATGTTTTGCCATGATGAAACAGACGCACACAAGCAGAGAGACTCAAAAGGTGAGAACACTCAAACAATAAAAATGATTCTCTCCTAAAATAAATTCCCTAAACTTCTCCATCTTCTCCAGGGCTCATTTTTCCCAGCATCTCCTGCATCACTGCTGCTTTCCATAGCATTGAATTGATGGTCTGCTAAGAAAACACAGATGTGTATAAGAGACAGCCATAAGGTCCTCTAATGGAGTGACATGTTGAAATGAAAGTGAAAGTGAAACCACTAGAAGCTCGTCTCACTAACACAGAGACAGACAGCTGGAAATGAACCTGTCATCATTTAATTTGCTTTCGTTCTACACCTGCCTTCCTGCTGTCTCTCTGTCCCTTCACTTCTGTTGCTGTCACTCACTTTCCTTTTATCTGCCATCCTGATAGAAAGATGGCTGGTCCTCTTCTGCCTCTTCACCTGTCTCTCTTTCTCTTAGTCTTTCTTTCTCTTTGTCTGTACCTTTAATTACCCATTTATGTCTTACTTCCCCATTACACAGTCATTACCCGTTTCTCCTCTTGTCTTCTCTTGCTGCTGTCTGTTTACTTTGTGTCTTTCTGTCTCTAGTTGTTGTGTTTTAGACACTTTTAAAAACAATAAAGACATTTTTTTTTCTCGTGGCCCCGTGCACAGCAACACATCGCTCTGCCACCCACGCCGGGTGCTGCCAGTCGGCTTCCCTGACTGAGAGCGCGCTCATCGTAATCGACTGCAGGTGATGTACCCACTATATATGACTACCTGTTCCTCTCTTCCTTGAATTCTGTTTTTTTCTCTGTCTACACAGTTGTATGTTTGATGTTTCAAAGAGTTTCTGACTTGAGTGACACATTATGTTTTGCTGAATCAAAATCATTCTTGTGAGTCTTTGGAGTTCCTGTGTGTGTGTGTGTGGGT
>NW_019525547.1:863551-879373 GCF_002814215.2 Seriola lalandi dorsalis | reverse complement strand
GGGGGTGGGCGGGCGACGGACCCCGCAACAAACAATGAAAGTATATACAGTACCAGGGTAAATTGTAGTATGCAGAACATGCCAATAATAAACATTATCAAAATTGGAGTTTGTAAGAAAAATCTTTAAGATTACAATTCTAGACCAACTCCTTCACATAAAACACACACACACACACACACACACACACACAATGTACTGCATGAGTGTGTCTCTGACATTATTAAAGCTGTGATTGCCTTAAATGACCATGTTTTCAGGGTCGTGTCAGGGTCGTCAAGGTTAACTTGATGTACAGACAAACTGGAGAGAGAGAGAGAGAGAGAGCGAGAGAGAGAGAGAGAGAGATAGGCAGCTGTAGTGTCAATTAGCTGCCAACATGAGAGGAGAGCTCAGTCAAGAAAATGGATCTGCAGCAGCATGAATTGCCTCCTATTTATCCCAGTATTTGCAGAGGAAGAGAGGGATGGGTGAGAGAGAGAGGATGAAAAGAAGTGGATAGAAAGAAAGATAACGGTCTTTAACTGTACAACGCCTTTTTTAAATGAACAATTACGCTGTGATTTACACTAAACAAAACGCATCAATAGAAATAAAGTAGGAATCGGAAGCAATAAAAATGCTTAATGTTCAAATCTAATTGCAAATCTAATTCCCTCATGCAGGTCATTCCACAGCCACACACTTTGAATGTTATCACCCCATTAAATAGTCATTATCAGTTGTCGTCACATAATTATCCTTCAGAAACTGCACGTACTAGTAGGTGCATATCATGACTCTGTCCTCCCATGAAAAAAGCACCTTATAGATTGACTATGCAAGGAGCTTGCTACAATCACACATTATCCAACATCAACAACATGATGAAAGCAATCATGGACATTCTTGCTCTTCGTTTATTTACACTACAAACCTTGTGTGTTACTGAACGATACGATTTCAATCTTGAATTACACCAAAATCTAATTATTATTATTATTTTACAAAGGAGACTTTAAATCAGGCATGTCCAAAGTCCGGCCCACGGGCCAGTCGTGGCCCGCTGACCGATTTTAAATGGCCCCCAGCTTGTTTTTCAAACTATACTACAAGTTTATTTTGTGTTTTTTCTGCTGTTCACCCGGATATAATGTCTTCATAAACAGGCAGCAGAAAATTTGCGAGAAAAGTTGAATACATTTCACTGAAAGTCAAAACTGTTGCGTTTGTCTCAGTTGCTAAGAGACCGTCGCTGTTACGAAAGAGTTCAATGTGAATGTCCTGCAGCAAACGGGTGGAGACAGTGAAACATCTTGAAGCTAGCTTAGCCTCCCAGCAGCGGCTTTTCACACCACGTGGCCCCCAGGTATTTTCACATTATCAAATCTGGCCCCCTTTCAAAAAAGTTTGAACACCCCCGCTTGTCTGGGCTCACCCTTGGCAGGCTGACGAGCACTGAGTTCAGAGTAGAGCCTCTTCTTCTTGAGATGGTTCAGGCATCTGATCCAAATGTCTGTTTTCTCGGGTCATGTCAAGGAGGAGGACACCCTGGGGCAGACATGCTGGAACGATTATGTATTCTGTCTGGCCTGGGAATTTCTCGGGTTGGCATGGCTTAGGTGAATAATGGCTGATGTTACTTGCCTGACCTGCTGCCACTGCGTCCAGGACTCATATCAGCAGCAGAAAATGGCTGGAAAGAAGATTGTATAACCTCTGAGACATATGAGGTGAGCTCAACAGTTCATCTGTTTCTTTTGAGTACAGTAAGCTGAGGTGGGTTATCGTCTACTAACCAAAGGTGCCTCAGCCAGTAATGATGACTCTGTCAAAGGTCATCATCGTCATCATAGAGAGAAAGAGCAGAAAGCCCTTGAAATGATTAAAAGTTAGCTGGAAAAAACGATCAATCTAAACCTATAAAAAGCCCTGGAGAGGTGTGAGTGTGAGTCTGTGCCATCCAGCTGATCTGACCAAAAGGAAACACAAATGGAAATCATTTGCACGTGTCACTGTATTTTTATTCATTTATTTATTTTTATTTTATTTTTTAAAGGTTATTCAGTTCCTTGTAGGGGGCCCATGTGGCCTTTGCCAATACTGCCAGGCAACAGCTCGAAGCATAGAGCACTGGATCGGCCAACTGCTCAGGTAACACGTCTTAGATGATTGCAGGTAATGGTTCGGTTCTGCTGCTGTGCTTCACAGGTGCACAGCGGGTTTACTTGCAGTGTGCAGGAGTCTGGAGAGATGATTAAATTTTTTTGATGCATACAGGCCAAGATCGTTCGTCTGTACATACGTCCATCCATCCCATTCTCGTATAGACCCGATATCTCAGTAAGGCGTTGATGGAACGTCTACAAATTTGGTACAAGGGTCAATGATATGATGCCTAAATCTTTTGTCATAGTGCAATTTTTCAGTTTAATTTAACAATTTAAATTCATAAAAAGATACCATATACCTATATATAATAATAATAATATATGTACTCACTTTAACTTTTCAAAAACCTGTTATTTAAACTGTCAGAATTTCATGTGGTGTGATTGTCCGGACTTGATTGCTGTTTTAAAAATATTTAAAATGATTCTAAACATATTCAAATTTATTTTCTGCCTTATCTGGTATGATCTCTATTCTTGTAATATTCTTGTATTTTCTAGTCCTGTAAAACCCTTGAAACCCATTAAAAGACAGGAAGATGAATTATATACAAGGGAACCATGGAAACAACAAGCAGGTTTGTAACTCTCTCCCTTTTCATAGTCATAGTTTTAGTCAGAGTATTTTGCACACTGAATGGTATTGGGTGTATACACTGCCCTGCGATGACTGATAATAAGACAACCACACAGTAATAGTAGCTGAATTATTGGAATAAATAATCCCCATCAAGTACATGCCACTGTAATGATTAGATATTGCACACAAACAAGCCTGACAGTCACTAATACAAATAAACAGTAACAATAAAAAGATGTTTATTTGTTTGCTATTGTTTAGATACTGAACACCAACATCTCCGGGAAACCCTGCCAGGAAAACAACAGATAACAATCCTGAAATACATATGGATGTAAGTTATTTTTCTGCTGTCTCAAAGTTTCTATAACGAACACAAACCAAACACAAAAGCTTGCCGATACTGCAAAACACAGAGAGAGACAGAAACACCACTGTGAGTGAACAGCGGAGCATCAACTTTCAACGAAAAACCTGGCCTCAGGAATCTGATGTTTGTTTTGATTCCGCAGGTGAACCAGGTGAAGCCAGTTGACTTGGAGGCTAGTGGTCTAAACCTGGACTAGACTACAAGAGAAGACACCAAGTCCTCTCACTGGCCCAATCTCACAACACAGCTCACAGATATCTGCCCTGATTTTACTGCAATGTGAACATAAGTCTTAATCTTACAGGGAAGAAGAAGCTGGTCTTGGCAGTAGTGGTTCTTGCTTGGCTGGCTCCCTTGTTGAACACATTCACCAGTGTGTATCGCTGTCTTCATCCTCTCTAAGTCCACAGTGGGAGTTAGCAGTAAGAGAAAAAAAAGATAAAGCAAAAGAGAACTCTGAAACTGCTTCCAAATTGCTCAGTCATCATTCTCCAGTTTGATTTGGGAGAACAGTTCAAATTGGTATGAAGCATTTTAGATCAGAAAACCATAGTAATGACAGCATAGATTTAAAAAAAAAAAAACGTATTTTGATCCTTTACTTAATTACAGAAACACCACAGTGCAAGCACAAGTTGTTCATTCGAAATGTTGCTGACATTGTTGTAGAAGTATCTGATGTGAAAGTACTCATGATGCAGGAGAAAGACCCCAGTCAGTCAAGTTTAGGTATTGTATCCTGTTGCTGCATGGATTAATACCAATGCATTACTGGGAACGTAGCGTTTTAATGTTGAAGCTCTCCAACACTGATAACAATGTGTCGTATGTTACAGAACTGTAAAATGCTGTGTATCGACAATCTAAATGCACAAACAGCAAATACAAATAGGCCTAGCAAAATAAAATAAAACAAAAACTCCCTTAAAAAAAAGTCAAGCAGAGGTTTTGTAGGATTACACAGAAGTCTTAGAGTTAAAAATAAAATGAAGCTAACATACACACTGAAAGCTCACTGCTTCCTTTATGCACCACAGTGACACTCCAATCCATTCTGCAAAGCGATACTGTCGGGTGTTTGCCGGCTTGTACGAGTTTAGCTCCAGAGGTAAATGAACTGTATTAATAGAAACAAATAGTGACATTAAGTCCGACAGAGGTGACAGTGAAGAATGTCGTCCAACCCTCCTGTAAAGTTCAGATCGATGTTGAGGAGGTGAGTCGATGAAGCAGGAGGCCGTGGCGCTACAGCTACTGTTGCAAAGGTCTGTCGCCACCAAACTGAAGTTTGCAAGTGAGAAAACTTGCTAAGTGATACAGTCTGAATGGCCAAAGCATTGTATTTTCCAGAAAACTTTTTCCAAACATTTTGAGCGAGTCTGATCATTCTTTGAAAATGAGTAAAATGAGCAACTTTAGAATTTTTCAACAATTTCTGAAAGTTTTTGGAAAGACGTTTTGGTGCATAAGGACATTTCCTGAGAGAGATAGGAGGTCTCAGGAAAGTTAGTTATTTTTGGTAGGTAAGGTTTTAGGAAAGTGACAATACTTTTGGAGAGAGAGAAGTTTCTTTAGTCCTCACGTCTTCAAAGAGTTGTTGGTATGTTAGACTAGGTTGTAAGGGTTTAAGGTTATTAATTAAACAATGCATTGACAACAAGTGGCAGCAAGTCCGCATAGCTCGTAGTTTTTTGCAATATATTTGTATAAGTATATTTTTTTGTTAGTTGATGTTTTTTTATTCTATGTCGTTGTTTCGTCTGATGATGTACACAAAGGAAGAACTCCTGGCTTTAAAATTTAATAGATATGGAGTTAAACATCCCATACCAGCTGAGCTGAAAAAGCTGTTCCGTGGATGCAGAGCCGGGGCTAAGCTAAAGGCTAGGAGATGGAGATATAAGCCTTTTCTACCATTGATCCTCATGGGAAATGTCAACTCCCTGGCTAACAAGTTTGATGAACTGGAGGCAGTTGTGAAGAACCAGCGAGCATATCGTGAGTGTAGTCTCATGTCTCATGACCTGGTTAAACGACAACACTTTACCCGACTTCACTGCAGTACGAGCGGACAGAGACGCCAGAGCAAGTGGGAAGAATAAAGGTGGAGGACTGGTTCTGCTTGTGAACAATAGATGGTGCAACCCCGGCACAGCACAAAAGTGAAGCAGCGTGGGGGAATAGAAACAATTTCTACAATAAAGAAATAAAATAGAAATACTATATACAATAACAATATCCAATGCGAGCAAAAAAATATGTGGTTGTGCAGTTTGTCCCAAAGAAGAAGAGTTTTAGAATTAGGTTTAAGTTGTGGTAGGGAATGCATTATATGCACAAGGGTCCTCACGAGTATAGATGGAGCAGCTGACCACAGCTGTGGTCTTTATCCAGTGTAGCTCTGTCTCCTAATACAGACCAACACACAGTCAACCAATTACACAGTAACAGAATCTAAAATCTATGAAACAGTGTGAGTGTGTGTCACCGCTGTGACCCTATTGGCTAGTAAAGGTTAGCACTTAGACAATGCAGTAAATACAACACTAATAAAAAGCCATACTAATAAGAATTAGTGTGTGTGTGTGTGTGTGTCCAATTGTGTAAGTGTGTTTTTGCAAATGTGCACGTTATTAACTCAACTGCAGAAACAACCTTTAATTGTTCAGTTGGGGGTTTCAACAGTACAAACTTTACCCACGCTTTGACTTGAGGAACCTGGTCCACTTTTAGTTTTTGAACAATGCTTGTTCTTCCCAGAAAGTCCATGTTACTGAATCAGTCAGTGCCAGACATCACCGACTGGTCAAACACGCGTCCCCTGATCGTGAGGCCAAAAAGAAGGTAACGCACAGCTCTGGCAGATACTGCCTCTGGGGGATGGAGCCGGAGTGCAGCACAAGTTCAGCAAGGACGCAGTTAGAACGGACCCTTTAACAGATTCTCAATCTGAAACTGTACGACACAACAGCAGAAAAAAAAAAAAACACAATAAAGGTCAGGCATCTTCCCCTGCGTTAAAAAGTAGCACTTCTCTCCTCCTCACTCGCTTCTACTGTTGGATTTGTACTTTGAAAACGTTGCTCACACGTGTGTCTGTAAGTAAAAGGCCTGGCTGCTTTGTGTTGGAGAACTGACCTTGGAAAAACTGGGTGTACTGCAGTGGAAAACACTGCAGGGAGTCTTCCTAACTCATTAGAAAATCAGTAGGCAGCTGCTGTAATAAGCATTAAAAGTACTAGTTTGATCAAGCTGTGTGATATTTATACACACCGTACTTTTTTTAGAAAGGGTAACCCTTAATTATAGATTAAGTTTTAAGTAACTTTTAAGATTTACATGCAAATAGGAGAAGTGGTCTATCGCCCTTAGAGTCTGGATCAGGATCGAGCATTGTGAACCGAGATGATGTAGGAGGGATGGATTGAGGGTCTGGAGGGGGTGTTGAAGCTTAAAGGGTCAGGGGTGGGGGTGGGGGTTGAAGGTTGAGGGATTAAGGGATTGGGGTGAAGGGAAAGGAATGAAGGGATGAGGGTCGATGGATGTGGGGATGGGGGTGCAGATGGATGATGATGATGATGATGATGAAATGGAAGTTGATGGTGTCTATTGGTGGAGGAAGACTGCTGGGAATTGGGGAGTTGAGACCCAGAGTAGGGGAGTCATCTCTTCATGCTTGGATGAATAGAGGCCCCAAAAGGAAATATAAAGCAGGAAGATGTCCTTGGCCGTCCGATATTGTTCAGATCATTGCGGATGTAGGTAAGGAACGCTGGAAAAGACCAGCAGCCGACATGTTTAATAACGTGGTCAGAGGTTGTCCGGCGAAGAGCTCAGGGGCTATTTCTGATCTTCCTGAAGATTCGGCGAAGGTGCTGGTGAGACCAGGAGTGAGTGGCCACTTTTCCTGTCTCCCGGCTGGCTAGTATTGAGTTTATGGAGCCTAGTCGTGTATGTGTGTTGGACTCAGGTATGAGAATGTGATAGCTGAGTAAAAGAGAGAGCTTGAGGTAAGTGTTTTCTGGTGCTGGTCATGTGAAAAATGAGTCTAAGGCGAGAGGAATGGATAAGGTGTGCTTAACTGCTTTTTGTGCGGAAATGGGATGAGTTTTCGTCGTGGTGTTTGCTCCCCAACCTCATGATAAAACTTCATATAAAAAGGAGAGAAGGGAAAATGAAAAAAAATGACCTGCTGTGTTTTGTTAGGTTATTTTCTTTTCTGTGTAAAACAGTGATTTCCATTATTCTTATTTTTGGATCATTGTCACACTGTAAGACAAAGACATGTGACATATTTTTTCTTAATTAAATTTTTAAATGTATTTTAATCTGAAAAAAATCCTTCAATTTGATACATTATTGAAAGTTATGTTGAAAGCTATAGAAGCCACTACAGTGACAGTAAACTCTAAAGACTGTGAGAGCGAAAGAGTGAAAATTAGAAAAACAGTAGCAACACACAACTGGATAATTGATTGAATTATGAAACTCTACCTTATATAAAGAAATACACTGTGGCTAAAACCATGTTGACACCTCTACTCAACTGTGTGTCAGTAGGAACAGCGACTGGCAGCAGGTTATGGCTTGGGCTCAGCTGCAGGGGAGACATGTGTGGGAGTGGCTGGTGGGAGTGGCTGGTGGGAGCAGTGCCAGGGTTCGATTGGCCACAGGTGTTCATTTTGACTTTGTTGTGTGATATGCAGTATCAAGCTGGGAAAAGAGACACACAGGCAGAGACAGTTGAGATGTGTCACATGGTTTCTCCACCTCCCCGCCCCTTTAGGAGACCAGCAGCAGCTCTGAGTCTGTTCACTCCAATGGGAGAAGTGAACCTGATCACACATTATTATTCTTTAGCCTCATAGTCACCGAAATAAATATTGGATCAAAACGAGATCTCACAACACAGATCTCTACTCACTGCTGCAACCACAGAAGTTTAGAGAGACCTGTACGTGCAACTGTGAATTAAAAGTTAAAACTGAAATAAAACTTGTGTTTCTGTCCGTAAAAATACTATTATTGTTATTATTATTATTGAACTGTTGTTGGAGGGAAAACAGATAATTAAGACTGATACGATCTGGTTCTGGGTTGATCAGATATAAGCTAGCAGATAAAAACAAGCAGCAAAATCAGCTTGTCAACCACAGCCCAGAGAGACTGAAGGACACTACCCGCCAAGAAGTAAGGGCTACATGAAACATGAGGAAAGCTTCAAGCTTCTCTGAGCCACAGAAGACAGTTTTCTCCCCTTTTACAGACTGAGTGCTGTGTCATGACTCTTGAACTGATCTTAATGTATGAAGATAGTGGATTACCCCTATAAACATTGTATATGTTTGTCTAGAGACAATACGATGGGAGAACACAATGAATTGTTGAAAACTTTCTCATTTGTTTTGAATATGAGTTTCATATTTTCCGCAGCTCGTTTATGTCTTATATGCAAATGTTTTCAATGCTGCATTTCATTATGCTGCTGACGATGCCCCATTTTTTCCTCTCATGTTCTATCCATCCATCTGTTCTCTGCATATTTATTCCTCCCAATCTCCCTATTTATCTCTCTCATCCTCTAGTGCACACTTGGCTGTCAAGCAGCCATCTAAACATCTTCAGAGAAGAAATAATCTTCTCTGTCACACACACCCAGCAGTCCATTGTTATGCCATATGGTGTAAACAAACACTGGAGACAATATTACAGATGACTTTAAATGATGCACGACACAGGACACACACACACACACACACACAGACACGCAGGAGAAGGAAGCCTGGAGTTAACAATTAGCCTGAGTGTTGGTCTCAGCGCCTCACCTGTTGAGAAGAGGTAGTCAGTCAGATATACCTGAGTGGTGATGATGGCTGCCATGCTGGATGGAGGGAATGCAATACTTTCAGCCATTTAATCACCACTGCTGTTGATTATTGTTATTGTTTTCAGTGACGCCTTGACGAAACCTCTTTAAAATTGGCACAAACATTCACTTGGACTCAAGGACGAACTGATTAGATTTTGATAGTCAAAGGTCAAGGTCATGGCAAACACGGTTTTGGCCTTATGAATGCAACATCTCCATAACGCCTTGAAGGAATTTCTTCAAATTTGGTAAAAACGTTCACCTGGACCCAAAGACAAACAGATTTTACAAAGGCCAGTTTTGGCCTTGTGAATGCAATATCTCCAGAACTCCTCAAAGGAATCCCTTCAGATTTGGTTAAAACGTTCACTTGGAATCAGAGAGAAAATGATTAGATTTTGGTGGTCAAAGGTCAAAGGTCAAGGTCAGTGTGGCCTCAAAAACACTTTTTAGCCACTACTCAAGACTTCACACAGCAACTATGACAAAATTTCACACAAATGCTTCATATTTTGTGTGACTCTGGATAAACTGGGATGTCGCCTGAAGTGAGGAGGCGATTCTAGTTTTAACCAGGTGGTAGAAATATGTTCCCATATGTTCAACCGACATAAATAATTCATACTTCGCTTCTTATACTTAAGTCTGTAAGGTTTGACATGAATGTGGAATAAACATCAGTTATCACTGTGAACATCAACAACACAAATAAAAATGTAGTTAGGTTATTCTACAGCTCTGTGTCCAAACCCTCCAACAAACTGAATGCTGTAGTCCTGCTCCTCTGAAAATTCATGTTTCATACAAACAGGTAGGTTGAGAGAGGTCAGGCTCTTGTTAATTATTCTGTTTCTTTTACCATGACACCCTGGCATCTGTTGGCAAAACAGCACTATATGAAATATTTAATTCCACAAAAAACATCAGTGGGGCGACTCTCTGGGTTTTTATGGACAGGTAAAAAAAACAAAAAAATAAAAATAAACAGGAACCAATGTTTTGATTAATGAAATAATTCTCAGGAGGGTTTTTTTTATTGCAAATGTTGCACAGTCATATCTTTGTTGTTCTAGAAACATTAATGTGCCATTTTTAGCACAATGCTGTGTCTTGTTTGGGGAAAAATATTCGTGGTGTTTCCGAGGCCAGTTATTACTTCAATAACAAGATTTCAGGGGCATTTGGTTTTCTATATTTGAACAAGCACCTGATAACCCAGATTTAGTTCAGATTATTTCCCACTGCTGCAAACTGATTATCCTTTGTTTATTCCCTCCTGTCCATCTGCACTCCTGTGTTCACCTGTCACAGCTGTACCTGATTATCTCATTAGACCTTGTGTGTGTTTAGTCTCTCTGGGCTCTGTTCATCTTGGCTCATAAACTGTGTTTGTTTTTGATGCATGGATTCTGGTATTAGTGTTCAGACTAGTTGGTATTACTGGCTAGTTTTGGTTAAAGTTGGAGGAAAGAAAAAGAAAATGTCCTTTCTCATGTCACTGTTAACTTTCATAAAACTTTAACTAAGACAACTAACCAACTTCATAAACAAGACTATGTCAAAACCTAATAAATGTCTGGACCGCCTGTGGTCAAATCCTGATTTTATAACTGGGACGTCGTCTGACAAAATCACCAAACACATGTATTAAAGACGCCCAGAGACAGACTATCTTTCTTATTTAGTCTCTCACACAGAGCACAGCCTCCATCTGTAGCCACAATAGTTTAGACTTTTATTAGAGGCAGATCTTTATGTCAAACTCCCTCTGTTTTAGGGCTGCACGATATGCAAAAAAGTGGTGGAAATATCATCCCTCAGTCAGTCAGTGGCATCCGAGATTACAGGGCTGGCCCTGCTGTTGCGGTCCAGCCAAAAAATGTGGCATCACGTTTCTTTCACAATGTGTATGCTTATGAAAATTTGTAAAAGAAAATATTTTACATCATAAATCAGATCAGGTTTCTGTCTGGCATGAGACACAGCTGCACTTTACCCAGAGGCTGATGTGCAGGGACTGTGCTGTTGGTTTATGAGTATATGGCTAATATGGCTACTGGAAGCCAGTGCAGGAGGGATCATAAATCATTGACCCCGACAGTTGATCTTTCAGCTTAATGCAGCAATGTCAAGAAAGTCATTAAACAATGTGCCACACACACACACACACACACACACACACACACACACATATAGAATGAGGTACAGCTGCTGTCTAAGTGCTCACTTTGGAAGCTAATGTTCAACCTCTGTGCAAAGGTTTCATGAAATAAAAAACAGTGTTCTTGTGATCTTCTGTCCCTAGACTGATTGTTCCATAACCACCATCTATTCTAATGTGCCACAAATAAAACAATGCATTTCTGTGGTGGGCCCTGTTGTACTGGTTGATGCATATGGTACCACACTGGGGGAGGAGTAGGGGGTTTTACCCACAGGCACAGTTTCCTTGGTACTTGAATGGCCTGAATACAGAAACCCTAACTCTAACTTGTGTGAATAATGGAAAAAAAAAAAGTAAAACATTTTAATGAATGCGGAATACATTCCACTTGCAATTGGATCAGGCAGAACACATCAGTTGGTGGTCTGGCTCACATTGTGATCAGAGCTCAGCCAGGTGTTAATTGTGTGGTGTGAGTACAATGAGGGGAGAAATTAAGGTAAAGGGAACCAACAACACCACCTGGCGAATCACACCCCAGGATGTTCCATCCGAAAAACATTAGATGTTGTAAAATGGATGCAAAGACAAGGGCTCGTTACTGACAAGGCAGAGACGCGTTTTTGAAAACAAAATTTTTTATTAGAACCAAAAAATGAGAGACAGAAACCAGCAAGGTTCCTTTTACAACCCTAATTAGAGTCGGCTAGAGGAGGAGTCGTCCTGGGGCTGCGTTCACTAACCTTACACTCATGCGCTACACTGGGAGCATTCCCCACTACAATCACATAATACAGTTTGGCAACATTCCTCCCAACAAGCTGAAAGGATGTGTGACTGCAAGCTGCCTGGACACACTGCAACAAATCCACACCACACACTCAACCTGAAGAGGATTATTGTATGTTATATGTTATGTAATATGTGTTCACACTAGAAATGTGACCAAATGAAGAACACTCAAAACAGTCAGTATGCTGACTGGAAAAGGCTTGGTTTGTTTCTGTTCTGTTCGACATTAATCTCTCACTATGCAATCTTCAAAGGAAATAAAGGGGCTGTTTCACACCTGGATAGAAATTAAAGCTAATTAGGGCTAATTCTCTGTCTCTTCATTAATTTTATGTTTTAACAGTAGCATTTTCAGCACAGTTTGGTCTCCAATGGCCCAAGTAAATCATCCTTTTATATATCAGTTCATATTATTCAGTATAAAACAGTAAAGTATGTTGAAAAATTATATTATAAAAATATATTGTACATACTGTACACATGTCCACACAACAGCAAATGGACTGAATGATTACAATAAGCTAAACAAATGACACCAGTTATCTCTTTACAGGTTGGATGAGTATGAAATGTGGTCTGTTTACATTGTATCTTCATTGTCGTCACAGTGTATAAAAGCACCCTGCTTTCGTTCCTGCAGTCCGCAACATGACTGTTTACTGTCGCCATGGCAACAGGCGTTGGTATAATAGTTAATGTTAGCTTAGCCTACATATTAACAATGAACAAAAAAAAAAAACACTGCAATACTGTCACTTCACATCTTACAACGGTTAATGCAGTGCTGCAGCGGAGGTGGTGACGTCGTCAGCAGGCGATCACGTGTTTGCTGATGATGCAAGTCCATTTTCGTTGAGACTGGCGGAAAGCTTGTCTCGAAACTCTGTGTGTGTGTAAAATGTAAATCCACAAGCGTAGAATTGAGATCACACAAATGCTTTTTTTCGCTTCACAGACAGAAAAATCGATTAAAAAAAAATGTCTGTTTGAAAGTTTGAAATGTTTGGAAGATATTCACAAATGCTTTTCATTATATGTAAATTAATTGAATGTATTCACAGATATGTTTTTATTCATGGAATTTGTAGAATGCAGGCTCGACTCAGCAGAGAAAATCAAAACAGTCTTTAATCAGGCAAAGATCGGGACGCGGTTAATCAGTCCACTCTGGCAAAAATACGAAAATCCACAAGGCAAAAGGCAAGGTCAAAATTCAAAACTGGTCAAAGCTACGAAGGCTCACTAGGAAAAAACACAAGGAACTGCTGGACCGCTGATGCAAAGGACAAGACGAACTGGCAAGGAGAGGAAGAGAACACAGACTAAATACTCTAAGGAAGGAGAAACAACGAGACACAGGTGCAGCACATTAGGGCGGGACAGGTTATCACACAGGTGTGAAACAGGAGGGCAGGAATTAAAGAGACCTGGAACAAGAAAACATGTGAGTATCAAAATAAGACAGGAAACACAAGACTGGAAACACTAGGGAATAAACGTAACCACAGGGACGGATCTGTTTTATATTTGCAAGATATTTTTTGTGAATTTGCAAATATATTTTTTGTACACACATTTTCACATGGATTGTCAATTTGTTCACACAAATTATATTAACATAAATCAACCTCCACAATCCCGGACGGAGCCTTGGCTCTGTGTGAGAAACTAAATAAGAAAGATGCTGTGTTTCCTCTAACTTTGTCTTTAATTTATATGTTTGCTGAGTTTATCAGATGACGTGATGGTTATAAAATCAGGATTGGACCATAGGTGGTCCAGCAATGTGTGAGATTTTGACTTAGTCTTGATTTTGTTTTGTTTTTGTTGCTAGTCTTAATGTGTGAGGGAGATTGTGTCCCCCGGATCTGATGTGTGCCTGTTTGTCATGGAGGTAGAGCTTTTTTTGTACATGTGTATCTACACATTAAATCCCCCTCTGTTTCCCATTAGCTTTTAGCTTCAGCTTTCAAATTCTGGTGGCATAACTTGTTTGCGGAAATGTAAAGTAGAGCATGCAAAATTGTGTGCAGTGTGTTATCATGTTTCTCTCTAATAGCATAAATTTGCAGCGACACATTAACTGTGTGACCAGAGGCTTCTTTATTGTGTGTTCAGTCAGTCAATCTCCTATTAGCCTGATGATGCTGTTAATGTGGCCCCCTGCTGCTTCACATTGAATTAACCGCGTTCCCATTTGTTCCGGATGAGGTGGTGCAGCAATTGATGGTAATACCATCAACACACTCAATTTTTCTAATACTGTCAACACTGAGTTCTGTTCTTATTATTGTACACGCGTATCTACACATTAAGGTGATCCTAACCCTTCAGTATCGCTTCCCTCGCTCACATCGTCTGAACCGCAACTTCAAAACATTTTTTTTAGAGGCTAAGATGTGGAAAAGACAAACAAAATACATTTCCCACAATGCATTTTGCCTTCCCAATATGAATTTCAAAAAACGACATCATATGAAACGCAGGTATGTCTGATCAGGGAGAAGCACGCCTGCCTGGTCTTAAAGAATATGTTGCATCCGGTATTAATGGGTTAATGTGCTACTTCACATTAAATTAACCACAATCCCATTTGTTCTGGATGAAATGATGCAGCAGTTGATGGTAATTCCATCAACACACACACACACACTTAACACAATCTGCACTGAATAATGTTCCCATATCCTCCTCCATAATATACTATATTCAATATCATATCTCCAGATTTCATTAAACTGTTTTCTCACAGGGACAGAAGGTAAAGCATCATCTCCTTCTCTTCTTTACTTTTCTTCTCTTTGCCTGATATAAAACATCATGTGTATTTGAACAAGAGGGACAGCAAACTGTAATTTTACCATTTTCAGAGGTACATAGTGCTATAATGTTTAAGCAGGAGGTTCTATTGCTTTGGTTCATCCTGTGGGAATCCTGAATCTGCAGTAACAACATAAAAACAGCAGATGAGCAAAGAGAAAAAAAAGGAAATAGCATCTCATACCTGTACATTGTTCAGTGCATATACACTCAGTGGTTTCCTCTCTGAAGTTTCAAGCCTTTTTGACCTCTGACCCTTGCACTGCTGAACAGAAGATACAAGTGCAATCTCAAATCACAGTTGTAACACACTTGCTCCCTCTTGTTTTCATCTATTTCTGTGCTCTGAAAAGCATGAATGTTTGAACAAAAACATTGTTGTGTCAGCTTACATTTATTTATCAGGCGTTAACAGCCACTCTCTGTCTGTCTGCAGGGATCCCAGGAATGCATTACACCAGCCATAAATTTAGAAATGTCACACCTGTGTGAGCCCAGTTGTGTGTTGTGTGATACACACACACACACACACACACACACACACACACACACACACACACACACACAGTAACCAGCTCGCTCCTTTCTGTACCACATAGTCTAAAGGACTGAAAATTAGTTGCACACTAATGTCATAGTCTTGTAAAGACTAAAAAGATGTCTCTTTTTAAGTCTTTATAAGTTTTCATAAAAAGTCAAGTCTTAAAGGTCTGAATTTTAGAATTAAACTTTAAACTTTAAAATCATAGTCTTAAAAGCTGTAGCGGACATACCTGGCATCAGTCACAAGCTGTTAAAGAAGTTCATTTTATTTCTCACTCTTCCCACCATCAAACTATCAAATGGATATGAAACAGACAAAGGACCCTTCTCTCACAAAATCTACAGTTTGTAACAATAAGACTCTGTTTATTGATATTTGATTGTTGCTTATAGAGGACAAGTAACAGCAAAAGGACTGATTATCACAAATGTGTGAATCCTGGCCTCTGTGCCATGCATGAACACACACACACACACACACACACACACACACACACACGCACACACACACCAACCTCCCTTCCTCTGTCCCTC
>NW_019525547.1:863016-863501 GCF_002814215.2 Seriola lalandi dorsalis | reverse complement strand
AAAAAATTGTTTATAAAAGTATTGATATTTTATCCTGTTTAATGTAAAATATGGAAAAAGATTTGTATTTGAAGTTTTTGTGTTCTGCTATAATTATATGATTCGTGTTCTCTTTTAATGACATTGTTCAAAAGTCTGTCATTGATTCCGTTTCTGTAAAGAAATAAAACTGATGTAGAGCAATTTACAACCAGTGTTTTTAATGACAGTTTGTTGAAAACAGCACAACAACAACAGCAATAATAATGACAATATGATGCATATAAATAATGATGATGACGACAACAACACTCAATCATAGTAACATGGTATGCTATTTACAAGTTAAATAACACACAAATAATAGACAAAAAAATATGAAACATAGAAAAACAAACATGCATATAAGGAATTTCCGGTTGTAAATATGGGGGGTGGTCTCTGATATCCATGAAGAAAATTTTCAGAATGACGGTCAGCAATGCAAAGATCTGGTACCCAGGTCA
>NW_019525547.1:833163-862966 GCF_002814215.2 Seriola lalandi dorsalis | reverse complement strand
TGAGATGTTCCTATGCAATAGTTTAATCCCAAACTTCTATCCCATAGAATGTTTGAAATGTAACATGTAGATTTTAATGTGACCATACTGTCAACATCCTTCACACAAGGTAACACACACTACATGACATCCAGCATGTCCATATTATTATTATTACAGTCAAAGAACTGCTGTGTAATCCACATTTATAAACTATTAGCTTTGGGAAATGTTTATATTGTTGTTTGATCAGTAAACTGTGAGGGAATTTTCTCTTGTCCACCTAATGAATGATTGACTCAGGGTAAAAGGTCAGTGTGAGGCCCAAGGTCTCCAGGAGACTGTATCTATGATTCCTCCTTTCTCCTTGATCAAGCTTCAATAAACATCCTCCGCATAAGACATGCTGGACTCCAGCGCTAACATTAACCACTTGTATTATGATTAATTCCAAGTTTGAAGGATGTAATATGAAATCAACACTTGTATTACTCCTATCTGTCATTATTAGTGCCATTAGGTTTATATGTTCTTTCATTTAATGTTCTATGGTCATGGTGGAAGATGGATATGTGAGTTTGTAGGTAAACTCTAGAATTAAACTATTCAAAAGTTCCAAAATGTGGAAAATTACTCTCTTCTCCAAGTGGAAACACAGGAGAAGACGGGTGACGCCCCTGAAACGTGCGCCAGCCCCCAGGGATAAAACAGTTGTGATCATTTCACACATGGCTCTAAGCTGTAAGTTATTAGCTCTTACCAATCGCTCTTAACTCCAAGCTTTTAGTCATGGCTCTTAGCCATTTTGCACTTTATCGTTTTGTTCATGTTCTTTCTTTGCCATGTGCTGTGTAGTAATATTTAATCATCAAATCTCATTTCGTAGACGTAGGATAGCTGTAAAGCCATAGTGTATACCCGTAACATATTCTCAGCTGTGTTGTCAGGGGTACAGGTAGTTCCAGGGGAGAGGCCAAAATCTTTGTCCTGGAGCCAGACCTGGGAGGCGGAGCTCTACAGCGAGCGTCTGGTGACCAGGCCTTGGCCCATGGAGCCCGGTCGGGCACCACAGCCCAAAGAAACTAAATGGAGCCCACCGCCTGCAGGGGACAGGCATCAGGTTGGGGGGCAATGCAAGCCAGGCAGCAGTCCAGGTCGGGGGCCTGGGGCTCTTATCTTATCATGGGTACATTTTTTATATCAATGAAAAGCATGAAATCAAGCAGTATTGTTAGCCCTCAGTTAAGAAGGAAGTTCATGCCAAAAAGGAAACTCACTCCCACAATCTCAAAGGTTCATGTAAGTAATTTGATGAGATTTTAAGCTCGACTAGCATATGGCCTGTAGCTGAAGAAACCTGTCCACTCTGCTCTGCTATCTGATTACTTCTCTCTTTTTGCTTCTATTTTTTTGGCAGGAAAATTCTTTAAATGCTTTTTTTGAACATGCATGCAAGCGTGTGTGTTTGTGTGTGTACTGGATAGTGAGTTTTTATTGCGTCTGCAGTGTGTTTCTATGCGTTGATGTGTTTATTTTGAGTCTAATTTCATGTTCTCTCCTGTGTCCTCATTAGTAGTTATCACAGTGCTGTCATGTCAAGCAGTGACAGCATCCAACCTAGAAAACTCCCATAGGCGCACACACACACACACACGTACACACACACACACACACACACTCACACTCATAAAAAAAAAAAATCCACTCTTCTTCTTCCTTTGTTTTACTGTCCTCCATAATATACATGCACATACTTCAAATACACAAATACACATATCTGATCCAACATCTTCTTTATGTGTTTGAACAGCATTCAAATTCACATTGTCTCATTCAACCCTCCTCTACTTACTTATCCATTGCCTTGATCCACAACACAAGCTTCTTAGCCCCAATTAATCCATCAGAAAGACATTAAGTGGATCAGTGTGGAAATTGTAGTTTGTAGCTAGCGCTCAAGATCCTCCCAGCAGTCCCTTGTGAAAATCTGGCAACTTTATGCATAATTAACCCTAGAAATGTGAAACAAATGATTTCTGTTATGGAATAGGATATTTCCCAGCTAGAGGAAAAAGTAACCTAATTTTATACAGTGTAACCTACACACAAAACCAGAGGAACACAAAGTACACAGCTCCATTACTTACTTAAATACTTACCTATTCAAAAGTACTTTTTTTTATGTCAACTCATTGTTGTATTGTTTCACCTTTACAGAGCCTAATGACTCTGAAACAACTTACTGAATGCAGTGACTGACTAGAACCTGGAGAATAAACAGCTTGTAGCAATTTCTTTAAGCGGTGATGTGGTTTGGTTGTAGAAAACACAATAAACATTTAAAACCAAATGAATGATGATGATGTCACAGTCACAGAGTGTTTCTATGGAGAGTCACATGATGTCACAGTCAAAAAAAAAAAAAAAAAAATCAAGTAAAGTACAATACTCAAGTAATTGTACTTAGTTACTGTCCATCCCTGGGGTAGGATTAGGGTTAGACATAGCAAACATTACTCAGATGGAAGGAAATAGAGCATTTGTGGGACTATTTTCAAATGCAGATTATTACACATTTGGTTCTTTAGTTTTGGAGCTATTGGATACACAGACAATACTTCTTAGTAGGATCCTTTCATTGTTGCCTTAATTGTTTTCATGGGGTTTGTTGACAGTAAGACAATTGTTTATAATGTTTCTTACTCTGAGAAAGAAGGAAAAACAATGTCCCAGTTTCTCTCATTTGTCAGCCTTTTATCTAACCACACCTTCAGCATGTAACAAGAACAATACACGTGTAGCTCTTTGTCCCAACCAGACTTTTGGCAGTGCTGAATAAAAGGTCAGAGTGAATGTTACAGGAGTTACATTTTAATGAAGTGAAAATACAAACCCAGTCATCCATATATGACACAAACAAACAAACCCTTTCAGTGTATGAGGCACATGATCTGCAGATGATGTGGCATGTGATTGCTTGTGTGTTGCTGTTAGCAAGGCAACGCTCCTGTACTTGCTTGTTGAATATGTATAACTGTCAGTCTGCTTACAGACTCTATACATCACCTGTGTTATTTATGCACATGCATTGTGTGTATCGTGTCAGCTGCTGGTAGATTCAACCTACGCTTTTATTGTGTGATGTCCTGCCTGATTTGTTTTATATTTGACTCATGTGAAGCACTTTATTACTTGTATTGAAAAGTGCTATACAAATTAAGTATTGTTATTATCATGATTATACAGTTGGATTTGGCAGAAAGTGCTGAAATCTCATATAGGGAGGGGTTTGGGGTGGTGGAAGGAACATGACCATCAAGAGTAACTGTCATGTTATAATATTCACAATGTACACCTGTATGAATGTGAGTGGCTCAATCGCAGCTGTGTAGCTAGTGTATCAAATCATACCGCAAATGGCAGAAGCCAATCAGTCAATATAGAGGGGTCTTCACTGCTCTGCCTGAACAAAAACATTGTTACATTGTGTTAAGACGGGGAGACACAGAATGGATTAACCCAGCTTTTACCCCTGAATAGGTGGCCTGCCACTAATTTTAGAACAATCTGTGGCTCTATATTATACATTTTATTAGACTTGCACTAAGGAACACTGTGGAACTGTGAAATAGTCTTATTTGCTTACTTATAAGGCAGATATGAGCTGAAATGCAGGTCTGTCCACTATAAAATGCTGCAGGTATATTACATTAGAATTTGAAATTAAAGTTCCTCAAGACAAAACCCGTGAAGTCTCATGAATCTCTTTCTGTAATCTACTTTTTAGTGAAACTCTATCCCTCAACCTGTTTTAGTGACTTCCAATTCAGTGTCTTCCTACATTTCCCAGAATGCCTTTTAAACAGACCCATTGAACAGCTGTGAACCGTTTGCCTTTAATCAAAGCTGGGCATCTGTGTATATAAATATTTGTCACTTGCCAAGTACAGTAGCTAATAGACACATTTGTCACAACCCTGATTGAAAACCTATTTAACAGATCATGAATACGTATTCTGCATCATCATTCACAATCAAGACATTCAGACAAGATGACAGCTTAGGCTATAACACTCACATCAGCTATCAATCTATTGTTTTATCGGGATGGAACTAAACAATCTAACTCATAATGTCCTTGACAGGACACTTTAACGCCTGGTTCCTCCAGTTCAGCTGCTCAGTGTCCAGCAGTCGACCTGTGGCTGTGCTGCCAGCTAGTCCGAAGGCTTACATGTGTGCAGCTGCATGAATATGAAGCAGGGTGGTTCCGGAAAAAGAGCATGAGGCTCAGCGAAAAACCCATTAATACAGGCTGACAGTGAGCTGATTCCACCACCAGCAACACACATAACACACGCATAGATAAAACTGCACATGTGTTTTTTTTCTACATGATGCAAGGCCCCCGTACAGTGTACATGCCCTTACAGTGGAGGCTAAAGCATGGCGGCTGACAGCAGTGATCCTCCAATACTGTTTAATTTTATGTGACATGTATATCTGGTGCCTGTTTATGCCTGAGGCCCAGCCCTGTTTACTGCACCCACAGTGTATATTATATGTAGCTTACAGTCTAGTCCTGTCCCATGATATCCCATGACTTTGCATGCCGCATGCTGGAGGCACATAACTGAGCTACAGTGGTCAAATATGTTACTCCTCTTCTGCATGACAGGTCAGTTTGAGGAGATGTGCCATTCATTCCCCTGTGGCTACGAATGCACAGTACACAGTTTGTGTACTTGCATTTATAGAGGCATGTGTATAGTATGATTCTTCTCACCTGATGATGCAATACATGGAGATATTCAGCTCTTCGGAGGGAGAAATAGTTGTACAAGCCCCTTCAGAGTGGATTCCATTTGTTACTTTTTAGCATTTGTAGGTCAGTAGGTAGACAGTTCACCTGTGCAGCTCGGGGGCCCACAATAAGACCTTTCTGTTTCTTCATACCTTTGTGTTTTGCCTTATAAAGTTGTCATTTGTAAAGGTTTTACTAAGCGCTACACAGATTCCGAATCAGCACAACCTCAGCTAATTATATATGTCACTCAGTAAAGACTTCTGTCCAGTATAATAAAGGTTAATAGTCCATAAAAAATTACCTTTCTTTATTTTATAAATCAAAGCTGCAAAGCATAATAACGATTTTTTTTTTCTCCTTGAAAGATCAGCTCCAAAGATTCCTCTGCATTAAATATCTGACTGCTCACATCCTTCTGTCTGTTTTCTGTTACTACAATAAACTCAGACCAAATTCAGCACCCACTGGAGCCAATAGGAATGTCCAATTCAGTGACGTGACTCTAGACGTGTGTGTGTATGTGTGTGTGTGTGTGTGTGTGTGTTTGATTATCTTGTTGTGTTGTGTGACAGTGCAGCAGCTGATAACCGGAAGCTGAGAGAAAAGAGCGGACATTTGATATGTGTGTCCTCAACTATAGCTGACAAGTATCCCTGAACACACACACACACACACACACACTCACACACACACAGTTTGTTTCGCTCCCATGTCAGGTAAAAGTACCTCTAACTACAGTGGACAGGTAGCCCTTTTAAACTCCTACTCACTCTCTGTGCACACTCGCTCATACACAGACATCAGGCGACAGCACTGCCAACTCCTGTGGACAGCTACCCCTTTTTAAATCACTTTTTTTGACACATGCACGCACGCACGCAAACATACACACAAATATACAGACGCAGATATAAGTGCCAAACTCTTTCTTTGGCAACCTACACACTCCGTACGGTAGAGCAAACCGTATCTTTACTGATGTTTATATAACAGCCAAAGGAATTGAATAAATTACAGTTAATGAAGGCCACATAATTGGACTCATGCCTCACTCTGATTATTGTCCATAATGGGATTATTATGTGCATGTAAATGTAGGCAGTGATTAGAAGTAGCAAAGCATACATTTAATTATATGAAAATTTCATGGACGATTACTCCAAGTAATAGGTGGCGTGTCTACTGGTGTGAGTCACAGGTCCGTCTTCTCCGCTGCAGAGAAAACTGTGACGTATCCTTTCGTCCTGTCTCATTAGATGTTGAACCCTGTAGTCAAAAGGGGACAGTTGTTTTCTGGATTTATATGTGGATACATTAACTACCCACTGTAACTTTAGTCTCATAACAAGATGACTGAATGTCTCAGTCTGAACTTGCTCCCTGTTGAATTTAGAAGGACTGTGCTGAAGGGCACCTCTGTCTCTTTGAGGCTGCTCTGGACGGGTGTTTTAGATTTAGGCTTGGTATATTAAGAGAGTGCAGAGTTTTTATCGCTTTATGAGCTTCAGTCACAGAAGACAGCTTTTTTATTACTGTAGATGAGGACGGTCCAGAATATGACTTGTCATCTTTACAAATGTAATTGTCTGTTCCAATTTTTAAACCTGTTATCAGCTGTATTGTTGGTCCTGTTAAACCTGATAAAACCTGTTTGTGAGCCAGAAAATCAAAAGCTCTTGCAATAAAGTGAGATTTGCTGAGACAATTTGTCATAAACTAAAAAAGAATTTTCAACAGCCAGTATTTCAGTACTGCTCACCTGAAGACCTCATCAATAGGAAAAAGACACACCAGATTTATTTCTTGGTTAGTGACAGATCGGGATCATGGCCAACACATTGGGGCTAAGGTGTGGTTAAGAATTCAGCTACTACTTCGTTAAGGTTTGAGAAAGAATGATTTCATGGTTAAAAAACAAACAAACAGAAAATGCTACAAAAATGCTTACAAGGGACACAAACCACAGTCTCCGTCAAATGCTTTTCACACTCAACCTCCTCCCTGAAGGCAGTCACGAAGGGTGTGGCTGACATCCATCACATGTTTAGGTTACATTGCAGTCACTTGTCATCTCGCCTATTGCAGACTGACAGGCTGCTGAGAAATGATTTTGAAAGTGAAAAAGACTTTGTGACAGTGTACGAGCAGTAGCAGTAGATTAATGTCACGATACCTCCGCCTTTATTGAACGAGAGCACAGTCTTTATCCACGAAACATCCCTTAGTTTGGATTAGATTAGTAATAACTGGTATTGTTCACCGATGCACAAAGGTCTGACTGTCAGTAACATGTGCGAGCCTTATTTCTCGATGGGTAGCGTTCTCCAGTCTCTCGGGGCTGTGGGTGACAAGCGGGCTGCAGTTTTCTTTAACTGTCTTCCTTGGTCACACGGCTGGACAGTTGACTCAACTTCATTCTGCTCTCTTCGCAGGACGTGCAACATCTGTCCCCTTGTAAAAAAAAAAATGGCAGCTAGAAGCCAAAAGTGCTCCACACTAAAGGGGTTGTAAATAACCAACTTAAATGTTACACCTACAAATTATATATGAAATAATAAAGTATTGCAATAGATATAGATATTATATAATAAACCATAATATTCATGAATAATATAATAAACTCAAATAATATTGTACCACTTAATAAAAAATACAAATGAATATGGTAAACTAATAATTAAGATAATCCAAATGTGTACAATAATGAATGTTACACATGTAAACTTGTATGTAAACAGAAAGACCAAAACTACTGTGTTAATCTGGAGGGATCAAAATAAACTACAGGTGTTCCAGTGCAGCACTGTGGCTCACTGAGATGTTGTCAAATGACAATAATGGAGGTTACTATATCAAGCTTTCAGTACATACTTGTTAGTGGCATACACTCATTGTTGGTTTGGATCTGCACGTGGGATCTGGTGAAAAGAAGAAAAAGCAGTGAATGCCATGAGACTTGTTTGAACAAATGACCAATGCTGTCTTTTCATCTGTGTTGCAGTGAGCTGTTACTCACCCAAATGTTTAAATAAGCAGTAAAGCGATGAACCCTCGGGTCACTGTAAATGCGGACTGAGTTTTTTTAGAGATTCTGTAAAGATTGAAATCCAGTGCGATGGACAGCAAAATTCCTTCTTTCAACAAAGAAAGAAACCCTGTATGTGAGAGTACACAACACAAGCTCTCTCCTTCAGAGCAACCTACAGCAGGGAGTATTTTGGTCTTCCATTGGCCAAGACTCACAGACATATATCGAGCAACCTTTTTTTTTTTTGGGTTGGCTCTACACTGAACTGCCTGAAGGCACACGTGGGACTACAATGTGCAGATGGCAGAATTACAGTAAGAGACAACATATTTTAAATGTCCAGAGGGTACATTTGTCTTTATTGCAGATATTAAAATCTGTGACATAAAAAAATCTGTGTTGGGCAAAAATAAAGGAAACTGAAAGAGAAAAGAGTAAAAAAACTGACAAAAAGATCGGAGATGAGAAGCAGGCATTGGACTGTGATGACTTTGGCTTCAGGTGTTGCCTCCACAAGTGACAATAATGTCTTTGTGTTCACATGGTTGAACAGAGAGCTGAGTGTGAGTGAGTGGTGCCTTTGGCTTTAGATTAACGAAGGTTGGTAATTGCTGAAATAAAGCGTTTCTTGCTTTAGATGGCACAGCTGAGATGATATTTTTATGCGTTATGAATGAAATGACTCGAGGGTAATGTCTGCATTTCATTATCTTACGCTTTATGTGTGCTGTGCTGTGAAGAATATGTTTTTCTTTGTGTGCATAGAGGCACGGCTGGAGGGTAATCACTGGACTGAAAGTGTCTCTTAAGATGGTCGAGCTCAGAGTACAAGTCCTGTTTTGATATGTTTGGCATTAGAAGCTGCATCCAGAAGGGCGACACTGGATAGTAATGACTTTGGCCGTTGACGGTACAGCTGGGAGGGAATACACTGGACCGGGACAACTTTGGCTCCACGTGATGCAGCTGGGAGGTAGATTCTGGATGGAGATGTCGCACTGCAGCAGCTTATGGTCTGTGGCCATGTCATCCACAGCCAACACACTTCACCAGCTTCGCACATGGGATTAGCTTTGTCATGTATAGACACAGACACACACATGCATGCACATTCTGGATACACACATATATATATATACATATATACACACATGTTGTGATGTGCAGACTAGTTTAGCTTAACGATTTCACACAAGCCAGAAAAAATGATGAAATGAAAATAAAAGCTGATGAAAGTCCAGTTCTGTATTCACAGTATTATGTATGAATTGTGTTTTTTTTTTGTAGTTTTTTCCTGCTGTGACTGAATTTACTTAATTGCAGTAGTACTGTACAGAGATAGAGGTGTGCTGTTTGATAGATTCCCCTACTCCAGTGTGCAGACCTGTGGTCAAACTACCCCCCACCCCCCTCCCCATCTTCCACCACCTCTGAGAGTGAGAGAGGAGAACCTCTCGACAGAAACCGGCACAAACTAGAAAGGCCGCCTGTTCTGATCCATATGGTGACATATCATTGACACAATGTGCAAATGAGCGATAGAAAATGTCTTTTTTTTTTGGGGGGAGCACCCAATGCCCCCCCCATCCCCCCCCCTCCCCAACCGATCTTGCCCGTATCTAAATCTGCCCTTGGGAGTGATGTTAAAATGCTGATAAGAGCAGAGAATGCCAGACTTATCTATGTTTCAGTTGTGATCAATAAGGTACTGGCACAAGTGAAAGCCCCGCTCTGTGTACCCATCTGAACGGGCTCTTTGGAAGCAACTCTGGAAAGGTTATTTCATTATATGCCTTGACAACTGAAAATGTAAGTTTCCTCTTTTAACCTGCCCTTATATCAGCGAAGGAGAAGCTGGACAGTAGTGCAGCTGCAGTAAACATATCCACAAAGGATCTGACCCACATCGAGGACAACCTTTTAGCAACTGTCAAACCCAGTAAGGACAGCGAGGACAAAGGTTGTTTGTTTGTGAATGGTCAACCGGGATCTCACACTGATGAATAGGACAAGGCAAGATGAAGATGCAGTGATGATGGTACGTGACAACCTTTGATAAAAGTGTAGAGAAACACTGAAGGAGAAAATGAACAATGGAGAACTAATTGCAAAAAGAGAAAATGCCTCGGAGTAATTTGACTTGCAGGATGAAGAATAAGAGTTTAATGAAAATGAAGTCGAGGAGGGGAGAGACGGTTTATGTCCTGCTATGTTGTACCTTACAGTGTTGGTGAAGTATGAGAAAAAGACACCGTCGGCAAAGGAAACAAGAGGCGATGATTTTAAATTCTGCAGAGGGTGTCAGTCTTGAAACTGTGATTGGAATGCGGAGAAGGGACAAATGACTCATAAGAGTGGGATGGACGAGGACAAAAAAAGGTCAATGAGAAACAGGATGACGACTGAGTGCTGAGGTCACATGTTGTCTCTATTGGGACCAGAAGCTGCCGACGTATGTTTGGACAAAACAGAAATGTGGAGACTGAAGTTAAGCTTTAGGTACAGGAGAATGTTGTGTCAGGGTAACTCAGGAGTGAAGGGCGTGAGGTTGTATGGACCTCGGTGGAGTTGTGGCTGTTATGGGTGTGTGAGCTGATAATGACAGAACTGTGGGGGTGTGTGGGGGAGACAGGAAGGAGCAGTGTGTTAGTAGAAACAGCAGTGACCATTTCTGTCCCCAGAGTCTCTAAAACAACTTCACACCACCTGCTGTCTGTCTGAGTCAATTTACACTGGAACATCACACCCTTTACAGAGTGCCATTAAGTACTAGTGAAACCACCACAAGTCTGACATGGCTGCGGGCACTTAGATCTGGAATGCCATCTAAATCAATATTAAATAAATAAATAAATACATACATAAATAAATAAATACAGCAATGAAATAAATCCTGAAATAAATAAATTAGGTAATAAATGTAGAAATATATAATAAAATATATAAATAAATCTAAATTCAAATATATAAGTGAGTCAAATTAATAAATAGCTTTAAATGACAAAATAAATGAATAAATGAATAACTTTTTATTTTAAAACATGTGATTCTGGTGCTGTTGCTTTGGTCTGAATCTGTGGGATAACCACATCCCATCATTTGAATAAAACAGACAGAAATAAAAACAGCTGGGAAATAAATGTGGCATTGGGAAATAAAAGTCTCCATAAATAAATAAATGTGTAATAAAAAAAATGATTTAATTTAATTTAATTTAATTAAAATAAAATTACTCACATAAATACTAATATGTTCATTTATTTATATATTTCTACATATATTACCTAATTTACTTATTTCAGGATTTATGTCACAGCTGTGTCACAGGTTTGAGGGGTAAGTAGGACCCAAATGCAGCCAAAACTTGGGGAACGGTGCAAACAGGTTTATTAACAACAGACATGAACAGATCGAGGATTAAACAGAGAACAACAGGACGTGAACAAACCCAGAACTAAACAGACGAACCGACACAGACATAAGGGGAGCACAAAGACTATATAGACACAGGAGGCAAGGTGATTGCACACAGGTGAAACACATCAGGGCGGGGCAGACAATCACCACACAGAAACAGGACCACGACAAGAAGCAAAAACACTGAGACACAAGGAACCAAATTACTAAATAAAACAGGAAGTGCATAAAGCCCAAAATAAAACTAACAAAAAGTGTCTGACATTACAAACCATGACAAGCTGCCTATATGTATCTATTTGTGAATTTATTTATTTAATATTGATTTAGATGGCTTTCCATAATTAGATTCTGGTCAGGGTTAGAGACTAAAGCATTACAATAATGTTACTTTCATATAGTGATGTAAGAAATTACAATTTGATATTAGATAATTAAAGTATTGTTACTAATCCCAAAAAAGCTTTACATTTTGAGTGGGGTGATCAGGGAGTTTCAAGCTATAAGACCACTGGACTACATGAAATATTTATAGTCTGCAAATAACTCCGTGCATTTTCTATTTCTACATATATTAACATGTAGGAATTGGAATATTCTTCTGTTGTGGTTTTGGAGTTGATGGAAGCACTGGAAGTTAATGTAACAATTTTTATGAGGCATAATGTTTTTCAGGGTGTACGTCTGTCCCATTCTCCAAGCCAATTTTTAAATACAGTCACATTATCTAATCAATAATTCATCACACGGGACTGCAAACTAACTCACAGGGCTTCCGCACCTGTCATAAGTTGTCATAAAGCTTGAGTATTTCAGACACCGGAGACGAGGCACGCTGAGCCCATCCTGAACCTGGTAGACTACTGTGAGTCCCAGGCTCCAAGGTTGAAGTGTGGGATAGAGAGGAAGAGCAGGGGTACCAGAGGGAGAAAGGGATGAGTATCAAAACCAGATGCATGGACATAATCAAACACCCTGACGGAGGGTGTGGAGTTCATTATAAGTTCACGGTCATGCTGCGGTCAGATCTCAGGCAGGTACTCAATATTTTAATGTTTGTGCGTGAAGGAGTAGCAGCACACATCTCGAATCCCTACGGTGGTGCAGTTCTCTCTAAATACTAAATAAATGATGACAAATGTACAACTGGTAAAAGGGCCTGAGGATGGTTACGTCGATGTAAACTATATTTCAACAACTACTTGAGTTGTCATGATATTTGGTAAGGATATCCATACCCCCTGGATGACCTGGTTACCAACGGACCTTCGTATCGCCTCATTATCAGGTGAAATTACCAACAGCGTGACAGAAAATCAACATAATGCAATGCAAGTGTGTGTATACCATGGCTGTCTCATTTCGGGACTATGCTGTGTCCTGTAAAAAAGAATCCCATAAGTTGTCTGTGGTAATGTTTCATGGTTAGGTGACCTCTTGTGGCAGGTGACGTGGTACATAGGGCTACAAATGAGACATTAGGAGGAGGTTGCTGGGGTGGATGGACAAAATGATAAAGCACTGGACTTTCATACAGAAAACCATTGTTCCTCTCTTTTGTAGTCAACGACTGTTCCACACCCTTAACTGCATGTTTATTATTGTTAACATAATGACAAAGGTCCGGTAGCCTGTCGTTGCATCCCCGGTTGAATAATGGTCTTACTCTAATACCGATAGTTCAGTCCTTTTATTTTGAAACATTCTTTGAATAGTTTAAGTTACGCACCGTGAACACACCATAAGAGCCGACAGAAAAGAGAAAACAAAAATGAAACGTTACCATTTTCTCATATCTTAGGTTATGACAACGTACAATTTTACATTAGCTTCCAGAGAATGAATTACTATTTATGATAAGTTATTCCCATTCATGAAATACCACCTTTAAACTCTCTTTAAATCAATCACAAACGAGCAATTTAGCTATCTTACAAAACCTTATTTATAATTCTACTGTAAAACTATAAAACGCACTGCAATGTCACACAAAACTTAAAATGAAACACACACCAACCTTGTGTTTCTGTCAACCAGGTGCTGAATAAACAAAAGATTTCAAAATGTACTTTTAGAAAGCAACATGTTACTGTGTTAGTGTCCATCCAAACTTCAAAATAAATGAAAGCATGACCTTCACAATAAAGTGAACAGAACTAACAAAAACGCTAGGCTTCAGTAAATATTAATAAAACATAAGGCCAACACGTTATGAAATGATGTCTCACCTTACCTAAGGTCATTTACAGGCAAACCCGCTGCTGCCTATAGGAACAAGCATTTAAACAATTTAAACAGCATTTAAATTGTAGGACTTGGGGAAAGGTTAAGTTAACCGAGTCCTATTTTGAAATCAAACATGGCTCGAATGTGTGTGCCACATATTTATCTTTGCTGATACTCATTGGGCCTCATCTTGCTTTTCATTTCCTGAAGCATTTTCAGTCCAGCTCTTTTCAGCAGAGTCCTGCTTCACGTTAATGCAGCCAAACATTCACACCTGCTGCCCAGCTTTGTTTGGCACTCGAAGCTGCCCAGAATATCCAGCCCACTGCTGGCTCCGAAGCAGCCCGGTAATTAGAATTAGAATTGGGGTTCATTGTTTTGTTTAAGGGCAGGGTTAAATTTGGCCGAAATAATTTAAGTTCAAGTAAAAATTAAACAATCTCAATAAAATTAGAATCATAATTCTTCAAATGCCGATATCAGAAAAGCTGAATGCTGAAAATGAGTGTGGGAATCGACCCTGGGATGTTTGACAATGTTTGACAAAGTGATCGTTCAAAAGTCCACTTACCTGTTTATTTCTGAACTGAACGGCGCATGGTGTTCATTCGTGAATGATGATCACCATGAGCTAAATTTGGAAATTCAGTCACATGATAACAGGTTCTGGATCGTGTAAGTCTTAATTAAGGTAAGTCTAATTAGATGATGCATATGATTAAGGCAGGTGAAAAGAATATTACACCAGTCAAATGAGTTATGACCCTCCAAAGATACATTAAAGTGACAGGAGCCAGAAAAATGATTGATCACTAGGTCCCTGATCAGTACAACACTTGACCGGTCAACCATGACCAGCGGTACCTCTTGGGTTTAACTGGAAACTCTGGTTGCAGGATATAAAAAAAAAGGATCATGTAACTAAATCACATAATAGTTTACGTCAGGACAGGAGCACAGCTAATACTGCTGGCAACAGTGTAGAAGCCCTGAGGGTGAAAATGGCTGGGCAGCACAGCATGACTCTAAACCTATAAATCCAATTTGACCAGCGCACACTGAGAAGACTTCACTGTGACTCTTATTGAGAGTGAACAACGAGTTTCGCCTGTGGCTTCTTCAGGTTCACTCTGTATAATTATAAGAGCGTTCACAGGTGTGATAAATCCATACATGTCGGTCACATGACCAATCATCATCGTCTTCATTTTTATCATGATTCAGGGTTTTAACATTTTTTCAAGAGCTAAAAATATTACAAAGGAAAACATTTCCCCCCACAAAAAAACAAAAAAAAACAAAAACATGATAATAATATTATTCAGCTGGTTTCGGCTCTTTATCTGTTTGCTTCTCTCCTCCCTTAATACTCTGACACACAGTATTATAATACAGCTGAATTCCCAATTAAGCCATTCTCAGTTAAATATTTTTTCCCTTTCTGTTGTTGATCAGGTTTGAAATTTTGCATATTTATAACACAGAGCTTTTAATGTGTTCCTCCTGGATGAAACAAACAATGTTATAAAAAATCTGATGGAAACAGATTTTCTAACAATGCCATTATGGAACTGCTTTTGAATCATTGTCTTGCTATGACCCACAGTTACAGGGCTCTGCTACAATAAAAAAAAATCCAGATTAAAATGACTAAAGAGATAAATACCAGTATCTGACCATGTGAATGGACAATTAATTAATGAAATCAGCTACATGCCATATTAAGGTAGAAAGACAATGAATGTTATTATGTCCTTGAGTGAGAGAAAAGTTTGGGCTCTTTCATTATATGATCTCTGCACCTTCTTAAGAATCTTGGTGTAACGCTAGTTGATTGAAACATACTGTTACATTTCCCCTTGACATTTTTCTTTTTTTTTTTTGGCTCACCCAGCATTTGGGTGGAAACAATCCCTGGAAGTTGTACCTTCTAGTCTTATGGATATGGAAAACCAGGATTCCTTAACTGTTTTGAGCCAGCGGCCCAAACACACTGGCAGCATACTAATGCTGATGTTGCTGAGCCGAGTCACCAGAGACACACAGCGGTGGTGTTGCCCTCAGGCGGCCTGTGGAGAGAGGCGTCGGGTTCATCCTGGGTGAGACTTGTGGTTGTGAGGAAGAAAAAGTTGAGGGGACACAAACAGACAATGTTTTTTAAAAAATAAAAAAAATAAAAAAATAAAAAAAACATGCTTCACAGAGCTCTGAGGCTGTTAGCCGGCTGGAAGTTGGGACAAAGAAGGAAAAGAACATTAAGTGTAACAGCCTGGGACTAAGCTCATATAAGGCTGTAGGTACTACATTATACATATATATATATATATATATATATACTTGTGAATATTTATGCATTCAAGGCTGCATAAAGTTTCAACCAAACAATGTGGAGGAAACAGTCAGAGTCTGTGTGTTAGCTGATTGATACTGCATTTAAAATGTTTATTCCTTTAAAGTTCATCTCCGGACATGTTTTAAACTATGTAAAAATACTCTGCTATGATGACAGGTGAAAGAGCAGAGAGCATCAAGATGGTTAGAGGAGGAAACATCAGAGAGACTCAGCCACATGTTTGAGCCTCAGACCCAGACTCAGAGGAGGAGTCTGAGACCAGAACCAGAGACTAGCAGATGGATCAGAGCGCTTAGCGTAGTTAGCATCTTTTATTTGTTTATGTTGTTTGTTAGCTTGTAACTGGCAGTGGCTGACACAGTGTTAGTGGTTTGTTAGTTCTTCGTCCTGGTTTTACTGGGATTGTTCTACTGCTTTTCTATTTTCTTCCAGATTTCTGGTTATGTCCAATCCTGTGTCCGTGAACGTTCGAAAACAGGTGCCACAGTGCTGGCTGGTGCACGTTTCAGAGGCGTCACCCGTCTTCTCCTGTGTTTCAACTTGGAGAAGAGAGTAACTTACCATGGAACTTTTGAATAGTTTAATTTCTAGAGTGTACCTGTAAACTCGCACATCTCTTATCTAGAGAGGGACAGAGGAAGGGAGGTTGGTGTGTGTGTGTGTGTGTGTGTGTGTGTGTGTATTCACGCATGGCACAGAGAGGCCAGGATTCACAGCTTATTGATAATCAGTCCTTTTGTTGTTACTTGTCCTCTATAAGAAACAATCAAATATCATTAGACAGAGTCTTATTGTTACAAACTGGAGATTTTGCCTATATTCTCCAGTTGCCTGGTGTCCATTGGTTGATCCTCTGGAGCTGACCCTTTGACCTTTGGTCTGGTTCTGAGTCTTACTGACATGCTAAAAGCATGGTCTGTTTGTGACTCTCTCGGACTCTTTGTGAAATGGTCCATAACTCGGCATGTCCTTACAATGAACTTCCTTAATGGCTTGTGACTGATGCCAGGCCAGGTATGTCTGCTACAGAGGATTGGTTCCTTAGGTTTGTGACGTATGAAACCCTGGCTGTCTGAATCTGTTTTTATGAGACTGTCATTGGTTCACTGCAGTTCGAGGTGGAAACACTGACTGATTATTTCACTCATCAAAAGGTCTTATATTATATAAAAAACTATCATATTGAACATGGTTAAACACCTCATAGTCTATTACCGATCAATCAAAATGAGCGTCTGTTATCAAAAACGTATATTCTACTTCAAATATGCCATGCATGATTATTAGTACGATTAGTATATTTTAATTATAAAACTCGATTCGGAAAATTCAAACCGTAGATTAAATGTCTGTTGATCCTTTCAATTATTGAGCCTGAAGGCAGCACGTCTTCTTCCACACAAAGACTGGAGGCTAAATTACCTTTGAGAAAAAGACAAAACCCGAATAGCTGGACCACATGATTAAATATTTATTAACTCTCTCGGTAAGGCCTTCTCAGCACAACCTTATATCCCCCTGAAAAATCCCCTTGAAAGTTATTTTGGAGATATGTCTTGGTTTTGGAAAACTTGAATCAGCCAACAAACACTGATCCCTGTGGGAGGTAAAAGAGGAGCAGTTACAGAGGGTAATGCAATGCAGCAGCATTTACACTGTCTATGTTTATTTTTATGATGATATTATTAATATTTTTTATTTATTTTCCTTCCACATGTGCGAAACTTACTGGATGAAGCAGCAGCTCATGTACAGAGGAGTTCTAGGAGAAGGAATGAGAGATTAATAATAGCTAAGCAGAACAATGGTGATTCATATTTTAATGCCAAGATGAACTTATCGGAGCAGAAGAGTAGAGGAAGATATGGGGGCGAAAGCTTGTAATTCAGGACAAAAGAAGGTGAGAGCGCTCTTCTTTCAGTCGTTTCTTTATCTCATCGCCTCCTTCCTCGACCACCTTTCCCATCACTGCTTCTCTGGCTCTTACTCTCAGTGTAATGTTGGTTTTATTTCAAGCCCTCTGGTGCTCTCTCTCTCTCTTTCTTTCTCTCTCATTGTCTCTCTGTCTCTGTGTCTCTGATGGTGCGTCGGATCATAACCATGTGGATCATACACAAGACAGATGACTGCAATATGCTGCGTGGATATTTGCATGCGCTCTCCCACAATTCTTCATATATTTCTGCACAAGCGGGTGAGATAATCACGGGCATATGAACAAATACATATAAAGAGAGAGAGAGCACCCTGAGGATTCCTGATCAGTTTAGGTGATAAATGTGATAGAGTGGGAACAATCTAAGACTATTTTACCTCTGTTGGAAAAAAACATTCACAATCTTCACTAAGCGAGGTCTGTGGATTATCCAAAGTAAGTAGAACTGAATTTCTGGAAAGATACGCTTCTTTTCTTTTAGACATTTGGTTGATCTGATGCCTCGCCCCTGTCAGCTGGCCATATTTAAAACCATATTGCCATATTGTTTGGACCTCGTCCGGAAGGCCATAGCCTCCTTCCAGCTGTATCCCTATTTTCCCTCTTAGAACTCATGTGTCTTTGTAGTGTTGATGAATGGAGATCACTGTTGCACAACTCTTACCGCTGGTATTCATGGTGTTGCGCTCGGGTTGACAGAAATAGTGGAGAACTGAATGAAAGAATAGCTTGAGAGTGAAATTCAAACCCACCCGACTTTTCGTGCATCAACACACCTGGCCAATTGCTGGATAAAGTGGGGGGATTGGTACAACGCTGTTATGCAGCCTGTGAGCCGCGAGGTTGATAAATCTTCAACCAGAACAATGTTTTCTTTTTTTTTTATTCCTCTCTTTGTTTCCATTCTGTCAACTCCAGGACCGCCAGCATTCTAGCAACCACCTAAAGGTGCTACAACGCTCTCCCAGACTGTCATGTGTATTGACATTGTTTGGGTTCACAAACAGTTCTTGAAGTGAAAAAAATAAGTGTTAGTACTTCTCCTTCTTCACATAATGTCGTGTCGGGGGTCAGGGGTGAGGGTGGGGATAGATTACATTAGAGAATGACTGACTAATAACGACGCACCGATGGCACACGCCTGCATCTGGAGACGGTGTTTTGCTCTCATGTCAAGACCCGCTGTTGCTTTTCGCTCTGAGGCTTATTAGATTGTTATCTTTTGTTAGTGTTTATTATCAACAGCCAGAGGTCTTTTACACCGGCTCCACCCGGAGCTGATGTAGCCCACAAGCGCTCACAGAGACCGGTGTGGCTTGCGGACACGCTGACAGATGTGCCAACTGACAGTGACTTTCCTCATCACTAACCATCAGACATTTTTTTTTTTTAGAGATGCCTATCCTTAGCAGGCTTTGGAGATTCCACTATCACTGCAAAAGACAGTAAGTTCCCGGGTAGCAAAATGAATCCGGCCCATACTTGGGTCATATGCTTTGTTTTCTTCTGGACCAGTATATACCTGTTTCCTCGGCCTGAATCAGGCTCATATACAGCATAGTTGTCAGATACTATTTCCACATCTGGACCAGTTCTGGCACACATACAGAACATCTTTAAGTTGTCAGACAATACAGGGGGATAGCAGCCGGAATCTGCCCAGATGTGGAAGTATATGGGCCAGACTCGGGCCGGGGCCCAGGCATATGTTGCCCTGGAAGTTTCATTTTGCTGTGTGGGCTGAGTTATAACATAACCTAATCTGCCTTTCGACCAACTTTCTTCAGGAACTAAAAGGTTCCTGAGGCACATTGTTGTCTGCGTTTCCACCGTGTCCTAAAGTCCCACGAAGATTATGCTAAATTATTACTTGACATTACATTATTCACAGCAGTTTGAGAATATATTCAATAGCCTACAGGACGCAGCATTTTATTTTCAAATATGTGACGATCCCATATTATATGTGACGGGTAGGAACCCTTGCCACTCCG
This sequence comes from Seriola lalandi dorsalis, assembly GCF_002814215.2. Lineage (NCBI taxonomy): Eukaryota > Metazoa > Chordata > Actinopteri > Carangiformes > Carangidae > Seriola > Seriola lalandi. Next base: position 843,226 of record NW_019525547.1, on the reverse strand, counting down.
GTTGTTGTGGTCCTTTATTTTTTTGAAGTCCTGTTTCAGTTTTTTCACCTTCTCCCCGACCGGTTTTCGCGGTGTGGAAAATGTGCTTGGTGCTCACTCACTGTGGACTTTTAAACATCGCAGGTGAAATAAAATGCAGCGAGTACTTGACCAGTCAGAAATGTTCAGCACTGCAAAACAGAAATTACTGTGCAATGAAAGCCATATGAATGCGCCTGGTGGAAGGTCAGAGTGAAACAGAGGAAGAAACAAGAGTGTATTTCAGCAGGAGAGAAGACTGGAGGGCAGAGTGAAATATGAGTGAGGGGAGAAAGAGCCGAGCTTTGACATGAGCTGTCAGGTTTGATGATGTGATGAGCAGCAAAGCAGAGTGAGAGAAGAACCGGCAGTTCAATTCCCTGTCAGAAGTCAGGGACTCTGCTCAGGCAAGATAACTACACACACACACACACACACACACACACACACACACACAGACACACACACACACCAAAGACTGAAGAGATACCTTGCTGTTTTCACTTAAACACACTCACACTCACATACATTTGCTTCAAAAAAGAAAATCACTTTTGATGACCTACACACAAACACACATGTATATACAGGTTTCTGCCGGATCAATGAAACTTCATCTTGTCACACTCATGAATTTCAAACACAACACTCACTCACTTCATCTTGAACATGAAGGGAATCTGATATCTGATACACACACACACACACACACACACACACACACACACACACACACACACACATGTCTGCAGTTTTACATAGGAGCTTACTGATTTAAGTTAAGTTACATAACTGGGCCTTGGTGAAAATAGACACACCTGCATACACATGTATACGAACAAATTTTGAATAATTGATGACAGAGTTATGGAGTGAAAGCAAATTTGGGTGGGAATCAATCTGTAAGTCAAATGTCAGAATTTTTTTCAGATTAAGTAAGATGTGGGATCACAAATGCTGAACAACACCAACCAACCTCCAGTGATGAATTATATTCACACACAAAAATGACATTCATTAAAAGATGACCCGACATTACCTCCGATATTGGAACTCTCTCAGTTGTAATTTCAGTTGAACTTCTCCTTCGCACTGTAATCAACAAGTACATCTTATTGAATGTTGTTCTGATAAAAGAGTACGTTTCATTCATTTCATGTTTTAAATTCACATCTTTTCAGTTTATAATTTCTTATACTTATATTTACAGAGCTCAGCTGTCGATTGCTTAAAGGATATGGTTTTCACAAGAACTGCAGTGTTAACCATTTTTAAATGGATGACTTAAAAAGATACTCTATTAGTAAATAAGTTAATGGATGATTTCATAGTTTTTATTTGATTCTTTTCAAATATAGAAGTTAAAGTTAAGGCAATGGCGGATTTAGAAATGAGCGATATCGGTTTTCTATCGCTCATTTGCACATCACGTCAATGACATCATGTCACCATGTGGGTCGGAGCTGGTTCCCTTTCTAGTTTGTGCAGGTTTCTGCTGAGAAGGTCTCCTCTCTCACTCTCAGAGGTGGTGGGAGATGGGAAGGGGGCGGGGATTAGTTTGACCACAGATGTCCCCACTGGTCAAACTATGAAAAACTCCCAAATAAATCACAATTCATTCATAATACTGTGAATACAGGCATATATTCAAATGATGCGCTGGCAACAAGTGGCAGCAAGACCACATAGCTCATAGTTTTTTTGCAATATATTTGTATGTATTAATATATTTTTTGTTGATTGATGTTTTTTTTTATTCTACATCGTTGTTTCTTCTGTCAATGGAGAAAATAATGTACAATAAGAAAGAACCCCTGGCTTTAACCAGATATGGAGTTAAATATCCCTTACCAGCTGAACTGAAGAAGCCGTACCGTGGATGCAGAGCCGGGGCTAAGCTAAAGGCTAGGAGATGGAGATATAAGCCTTTTCTACCATTGATCCTCATGGGAAATGTCAACTCCCTGGCTAACAAGTGTGATGAACTGGAGGCACTTGTGAAGAACCAGCGAGTATATCGTGAGTGTAGTCTCATGTGTTTCATGGAGACCTGGTTAAACGAAAACACTCCCGACCGTTGTGTGGATTTACCCGACTTCACTGCAGTACGAGCGGACAGAGACACCAGAGCAAGTGGGAAGAATAAAGGTGGAGGACTGGTTCTGCTTGTGAACAATAGATGGTACAACCCTGGTCACATCACAGTGAAGGAGAAGATCTGCTGTCAGGATATTGAACTGTTGGCAGTTGGTCTTAGATCGTACTATGTACCGAGGGAGTTCTCACACATCGTCGCCATTGTTGTTCACATTCAACCATGAACAGAGCCTGTAGTCGCGTGTGACGTCATTCACAAGACTGTTGCGAGAGTACAGACCCAGCATCCTGATGCATTCATTTCAATACCAGGGGATTTTAACCATGTCACTCTCACCTCTCACCTGACTGGCTGTATGTACCTGTACTGTATTTTGCTTCTGTCTTACAAGAACAGGTTGTGCAGTGTGATGCCTTGTACTTCAAAAAGCAGATGGGTGCCAACTATAATATAACCTAAAGGTAAGAAACTGCTGCACATGTAGTCAAATATATGGTCAATAATCTTCCTTTACCATCTGAGGATATTTTTTTATCTTTCAAATTGACTTGTCCATTTCATTAAGGCCTTTATTGTTGTTCATCTCATGTTATTAGATATATCATTTACTATTGTAGTACTGCTATCATTAAAGCTTCCCAGAAAGGTCCATCCACTTTATTGAGTGTATGTGTATCCTGGCACAGACTCAGCTGTTAAGAATCCATTTCCATATTAATGAATGCGTTAACCCTGTCCTCTGTGTGGGGCTAACAAGTTCACTTTTCAAATAAAAACATTCCCTTCCTGTTTTTAGGTTCATGTGTTATGTAGACACACATTTATCTTAGTGTTCCTTTCTTTGTGATGTATTCCTTCACTTTATCCATCTTTCATTCTTCCCCCTACAACACTGTTGCCATCACAACATGGTCATCAAGAGGCATCATCAACTCAGTATGTGGACTCTTTAATCTGTGCTCAGATGGAGGCTCACAGTTGTGATGAATACCACAATTATCATAACAATCCAGAGTGCAACTGATGGCAGAGATATTCCTTCCACGTAAAAGTGGTCCTCATGGTACTTGCTGGGCAGAGCGGTTGGGTGAATTGGGTGAAACTAATAAACAGAAGGCTGAAAATGTCAAGTTAATCTTCACACTCAAACTGTGAATTCTTGTTCCACATCCACTTTTCATATGTGAATAAATTTCATACATTATCACACTACACAGTCACTTTTCCATGAATGTGTATGGTGAAAGATCTTTTTATGTGACCATACGCATATATCATATACTGTATACTGTCATTACTATACAATGTTTCTGCAGCTGTTTGTTTTTTAAGAAAAATATTATTAGAATACAATATATTATTTAAGACTTACCTGTGTCTCCCGGTCTTGGTAATTATACACACCTGAGATCCTACGTGAAACTAAATCTTCGGTCTGTGATTTAACCCTAAAATCCAAAAGTATTTTAGCAAATCTAACTTGCTACATAATGGTCAATGAGAAGGTTCTACATGGAGTTTTGGAAGTTTGAGTGGTCAATAACAATGTTCTAGAGGTCCTTTAGAAGGTTTAGGGGAATGGTAGAAAGTTGAAATGGTCATTGGTGAGGTTCTACAGGTACAGGAGTTGCTAGGAGTCTTCTGGAGGTTTTACTGGTCCTTTAAGAGATCCAAATAGTCCTTCAGGGGCTTACTAGTGGGACTTTAGGAGGTTCTGGTGGTCAATTAAGAGGTTCTACAGGTTCTTTAGGAACGTTTAGGAATCACTGAGATTATTGAAGTTCTAAAAGTCGTTTAGATGTTTTTGGTGCTCATTAAGAAGGCTCTACTTTGGAGGTTCATTGAGAATGTTCTACATGGAGTTTTGGAAGTTTGAGTAGTCAGCAGGGAGGTTCCAGAGGTCCTTTAGGAGGTTCAGGGGAATGGTATAGGGTTATAATGGCCATTAATGAGGTTTTACAGGTCCCCTAAGTTTCTAGGGGGGTCTTCTGAAGGTTTAACTGGTCCTTTCTTTGTAGTCCATTAGAACGTTTCTAGTGGGCCTTTAGGAGGTTCTGGTTGTCATTAAGGAGGTTGTAGGTGTCTGTTGGAGGTTGGAGTGGTTCTTAATGAGGTCCTAGCAGTCCTTCAGGAGGTTTCTAGTGGACCTTCAGGAGGTTCTGGTGGTCAATGAAGAGGTTCTACAGGTCCTTTAGGAGCTTTTAGGAATCACTGAGATCATTGCGAAAGCTCTTGCAGTCACTGAGGAAGTTCTAGGAGTAGTTTAGATGTTTTTGGTAGTCATAAAGAAGGTTCTACTGATCCTTTTGGAGATTCATTGAGAATGTTCTATTGTTTTGGAAGTTTTAGTTTGGTTTCAATGAGAAGGTTTTAGAGGTCCTTTAAAAGGTTCAATGAGTCCTGGAGGTCTTAAGCTGTCCCATAAGTCCCTTAGAAGGTTTCTAATGTGCCTTTAGGAGGTTCTGGTGGCCATTAAGGAGGTTGCAGGCGTCAGATGGAGGTTGAAGTGGACCTCTATGAGGCCCTAACAGTCCCTCAGCAGGTTTCTAGTGAGCCATTATGAGGTTTTAGAGGTCCTCTAGGTGGTTAAACACCTATGGGAGATTTTGTGTATGTTAAGTCAGCTTTCCCAACCACTATCAGCAAAAGGCAGAATGAGGGAATGTCCAGTGGAAGAATGCTGATCATCCCTCCAGTAGAGTTCAATATACTTCTGGAGGCTGGTGCTGGAATATCACATATCACACATTAGTAACACACTTTGTAAACAATATGAATACGAAGAGCAAAAATTATGAAAGAATGCAAATGCTCTGACTATGTGAGTCCTGTAGTTATTAAAAAGATGTTTTTCAAATTTAAATTTTTCCTTTTCAAAATAAATGCAAATACAACCCTCAAGTTCCTGAGGCAATTTGGTTAATCCATGGATCGGGCGAGCCAAGTCATAAAAATGAATATTCTGATTAACTGCATAAATGAGGAAAACATTAATTACATTCTGTGAGCATATTTATTATCTTTATTATTGGCTAATTTATTATTTATTTTGGGCAGCGACCAAATGTTATCATGATCTTTTAAATTGTTTGTGTTCGGGAGGTAGCATTGACATTCACAATTTTAATTTGAATGGATTATAAATGTCAGACTGTGTTCAGGCCATTGTAGAAGTACCTGTTGCCATTTTCATTTTACCAAAAAAGGACAACTTTTACTTTTAAATCAATGTTGGTCCACTTAAAACAAGCCTACTCCAGCGTAATATATTATCATATCATCACAAGTAATATCCCACTAAGAAATAATGCTAATGTGTGATTGGGTGCATTGTGAAATTAATTGACATCAGAGTCAATCAGTGCATCACTAACACACACAGTGGATATTGTACAATGCTACTAACAGTGCAGTTACATGCACAGTATTCACACTCACTGACTCAAAACACATAGAGACATTATGGCTGATATGTTGTAACTTAACAAGGATCATAGTGGGATGCTGGTATATCATTTTCACTTTATTCAGTCTGGTAGCAGGTGGGCTGCAGAAGAGTCTACTCTAACAAGAAGCATATGATTGCTGGCAACTCACATCATGAAGCAAGTACACACACTCTCACATACACAGACCAAATCTGATGTTGCAAGTTCATCATAACATGTGAAACACCTTCACACACAGATGACAAGCTTTCATAAAGAGACAAATACATTAAAACAAATTCTAATAGATGAAATTTCAGGCAAATTCCAATAGATGAAGAACATGCACAGAAGCATATGGTTACTATCATAGATTACTACTTACATTTTCCATTTAAATTTTTTTTTGTTTTAAAATAGGCAACCATAGAAACAGTCGTATATTTTGTCACTCATGACAAACACATTTGAAACCTAAGAACAGTGAGTATTTGATGCTCAAAATACTTTTCAGTGGAATGTTCCTTTAATTAAAATTAATAGTGAGCAGCAGGAAAAAAAACACACGACTTGCTCTTCTAAGATCTGTAGTACACACAAAGACATTTTCTCTCTCAAGGGTTCTCACACGCAAACACAAAGACACATATATGCGATATAGGGGGACCAGAAATAGCAGCAGAATTTGTGCTGTGTGTTGAGGATCTTAGTGAATAAGGCATTGTGTGAAGCCATCATATCTGGAGCAACACTCTGCCTACATCTGCTACACTCTTACAATTTGCAGAGAGCCACGCAATCATCAGCGTAGCTGTACTTTGTCTTCTGTAACACATGGTGCTTATTAAGGTTGTCATCCCAACACCTCCATGAGAGTAGCTCAGGTGCTACTTTCCAGCTGCAAATGTGTCACTGCTCTTCAGAGCAAATGAAGGATTCATTGTTTTATGGAATACTTAGTTTCCAGATGCTTGGAGAGACAAGAAAAACAAGCCCATAGGTCATCTCTGCAGGTACGTTATTATGACCCATAGTTACGTTTTGTTGCTAGGCGACATCTAGTGGTCATAGTAATTATGATAGGAACAAAGGGAAAATTTTCTTCGACTGACCACTAGAGTCTGGCTCCAACAGTGAGTCAGTCCCCATAGACTTCCATGTAAAAATGTCCATCTTTACAGCAGAAATAAACATGTTTACAGCCTGGTACAAAAACAGTTTGGGTCTTTAAAGCTAATTTCCTCCTTCATGACGACTGTTTATACAACTCACTTGTTTACATTTTATTAAGACTTAAAGTTATGGAGAATTGAGGGCGTGGCCGCTCGCCTGCATGCATGGCTCGACACTCTTTGCCAATTTTTGGATGAGCAGGGCGTTCGACGGAGTCAGGTACTGGCAGGATGCCGCAGACAGAACAACTCATACTGAGCCTCAAAGCCGCTCTTCAGAAACCTATGGGTGACGTCACGGAGACTACGTCCAACTTTATTTGCAGTCTCTGAGTATAAAGAGAGACAAAGTCCATGTCAGGAGGAGGTTGTGGTAGATGGATGGGTCAACATAACACAGGAATATGACACCAGTAGAGCGGTGTTCGATTCCCATGTGAAACTAGCGGTCCATATTGTAACCATGACAACAAAGATTGTCTAATGTTGAGGAAATACTAATTTTAACCCAAATCACGATCTTTTCCTAAACCTAACAAAGCCATGACTGTTATTGTAGTAACCGTGGCGATGAGGGTAGGTATGCCGCTGGTGGTACAGTCTGTGTGTTTATTATGGTAACCATGACAACCAATGTCCAGTTAGCCTGACGCCGTAGGGGCGCTATTTCTTGAGACACTCCTATGGGTCGTATCAGAGGGTTAAAGAATGACTTGTGTGGTTGTTCAGATTGGAGGAGCTGCTGTTCTTAAGCAGTTGTGCCATTTTATATAAACACAAAAGTCAATCAGACAATAGATGTCATCTGTATTTTTTTTCTGACAGCCATGTTTTGTGTAGAGTTTTGGTTCCAGTGCAGTGCAGTGGTTCTTGGTAAACAAGCCACAGCACACAGTTGTCATATTTTGAGCAGGGTTCATTGGAGTGTGACAGTGTTTGTTTAGACAAACACATCAAGATGGTCTCACAGCTCGTTTAAAGAAGGCAAAATACTGAGTTTCAACTTCAGGGTAGTGAAGGTGAACTGCTCTTTCCTACCTCCAAGCCATGGTCCAAACCCCCAATCCCGGCTCGACCGCTGTGCTCCTCTGCCTCTGGACGTTCAGCTGCACGGCCCATCACTCAGCGGCCCCCTGTGGTCGCTCATGTTGGTCAGGCTTTTCTCTGTTCTGGCTTAACAGTTTTGGAATGAGCTTCCCACTAATGTCAGGATGGCAGAGTCACTGCCTGTCTTCTGCTGCAGGCTGAAAACCCACCTTTTCAGACTTCATATCAATAGCATTTCCTAGCACTTCCTTGCGTCTGCATAGTTGAAAGTATCTGCCAAATGACTGGAATATAATGTCATGGTCAGTGTCCATATGTATTGTTTTGATATCTTTATACTTTGTACTTACTTATGTCCTAGTTTGCAAATAACAGCAGTGTGAGTGAAATAGCAGTGATAATTTTGTACATACAATGAGAGTAATATGAAAGGACAAAGTTGTCTGGCCTTATTCATACGAGTTTATATGGAAACCACACACACAGGTTTGATTGTAGCTTGTGTGTATGTAAATAAAAATGTTTATCAGATTTGTCGATGGTTTCTTATTCTCAAATTCTTGAAAACTTCACGACAGATTGTCATTGTAATTTGGTGAGGTGTGTGTGTGTGTTTGTTTGTTTTTAACATCTGTATAATATTTCCAATATTTTTTGTTGCAAAGCACAAAAACAGCCTGGTGATTTTACTTCAGAGTACAGCACCATACACGTCTCTTATCTATCTCCACTGCACACGTGCACACACGTCCCAATGTTCTGCTCCCGTGACCTTAACATTGCACCTGATGATGACGACGACACGTTTGTTGGTTACTAATTGGAAATCACACCACCTCTCTATTCTTTGCCAGACATGTGATGTACTGTTTGTGCACTGTAGATTTAACATGCGGTTGAAACGCACCGCTGCCCTCCTGCCAGGCTCTGCATTTCTGTAGGCTTGTCACACCATTGCTTAATCAACCATCCATCCTCCGCTTCCAGCAGAGCAGCAAATATGACTGCTTACCAGCTACTGTCTCCATGCTGCTCCAGGGCCAGCTGGGCGATGCATCGCTCCAGCCTTTTATTTTTATATGACTATGACTCAAATGCACACCTCCGTTATGAACATCGTGTATGATATTATAGCAATAGGAAAAAACAGAATATATATATATATATATATATATATATGTGTGTATGTATATGTATATATACATAGATAGAATAATATATAAATAAAATATACAATCAAATTATTTAGAGACTACTGCTACATACTTTAAAGTATTTGTAAATAAAAAAAAAAATTGAGCAAAGACAGGTAAATGATAAAACTTTCTTTGTATAGCACTTTTCATACAAACAATGTAACAAAGTGCTTTACGGAGTAAACGCAATAAAAAAAAAAACAACCCCACCGCCTCTCATACGCACGGACACACACCCGTTTCCACACAGAACAATAAATGACCAAGTAATAAATAAAAAACAATAACAATAAGACAATAACAATAGGAACTTGAGGAAACGCTATCATGAATGATAAAATAAAAAGACCTGAAGACCGGAAAGCAAAGATAATAATCATGTTGCAAACCTGTCCTGTTTGTTGCTCTTGGTACTTGAACGCTGAGACAGACTACAGCCTTGTAAACAAGACAAATGGGGGCAACAATGGATGTAGGAGAGGGGAGTGTTTAAGACCCAGATAGAGAGTTTTTGTTCCAAACAACACTGCAGTCCAGAAGGTGTCTAACAGCATGCAGGCCAAAACAATATAGTTTTTCTGCCAGAGTTTGTGGTATTTATCTATGCTCCATAACCCACCTGCACACAGACTATGGTCCATTTTGCACTATGGAGGAGCATAAATCTTAGTTATTACCCATTTACAGCTGCTTCACTCCCAGAGGAGATGTGAAGATGAAAACCAGAGCCATCTGACATGTTTTTCTTTTTTGTATTTTGAGAATGTGGAAACAGGACAGTTACTCAATGGGAAGATGTTATGGGTTAACGGTTTCATGCAGTAGGCATAGATATGTTTTTAGCATGTGAGCTCCCGTGAGATGTGTGTGTCGTCGTCCTACCGTGGATCAGCTCTGGGCTGATGCGGTTGGCCTAGAAAATTTGATTATTGTGCTGACTAGAGGTTTTCATAATCAAAGATATGAAAATGTTTCATTGTTATGGGAACTACCTGAGACTCTCTCCAGGGGCCCGGGAGTATCACAGAGCATATTTTGGGAACCACTGGGATTGATAATTTGGGAAACGGCAAGCTCAGCTCCTGATTATAACCTCCATCCTGG
>NW_019525547.1:832737-833113 GCF_002814215.2 Seriola lalandi dorsalis | reverse complement strand
GAGAGACAGTCTGACTGTGTTTGTCTTTAATCCTCCTAGTCTCTTTCTCCATCTGTTCAACTGTAAGTTGTCAGGACCATGAGATGTAACAAGACTTGAAAAAAACATTCTAACATATATCTAACACATAAATTATTTTCATTGTTGAGAACACAATATCCAGAGTTTACCTGCTTTCTCTTATTCAGTTTTTACAAATAATAGTAAGAGACAAGAAAGATAGGAAAACGTGTGGATGAGGCTCTCTTGGGGCTTTGAAGGTGAAATCTTTACTGTTCTTAAATGCAATCATAGACAAGTTATTTTTACAAGGCTGTGTGATATGACATTGGAATTTATATATATATATATATATATATATATATATATATATATA
>NW_019525547.1:781119-832687 GCF_002814215.2 Seriola lalandi dorsalis | reverse complement strand
CTCAATGGGAAGATGTTATGGGTTAACGGTTTCATGCAGTAGGCATAGATATGTTTTTAGCATGTGAGCTCCCATGAGATGTGTGTGTCGTCGTCCCACCGTGGATCAGCTCTGGGCTGATGCGGTTGGCCTAGAAAATTTGATTATTGTGCTGACTAGAGGTTTTCATAATCAAAGATATGAAAATGTTTCATTGTTATGGGAACTACCTGAGACTCTCTCCAGGGGCCCGGGAGTATCACAGAGCATATTTTGGGAACCACTGGGATTGATAATTTGGGAAACGGCAAGCTCAGCTCCTGATTATAACCTCCATCCTGGGGCCTGAATCCACCAAATAAACATCGCAGTGATAATGAATTCAGGACAGCGGTCCCATACTGCTTATTATGTAACTCTGCCCTGGTTTCTCTGCTGTTCAATAGTAGACAATCAGTCGTTGAACAGAAACATGCAGAATATAAGAGCAGGAAGAGGAGCACATCAAAAACAAACAGAAACTTTTCCTGAAGGACACTGTCAAAGACACATTATCCTGCAGAGGAATGTCAGGGAACGCCTCTTCCCATTAGAGCCTTAATTTATTCTTTGGATGTGCAGGAACGAAATAAGATACATGTGCCCGTCATGCGTAAGTGAGTTGTCACTTAACTAATCAAGTCAAAAGCTCTGGTCTGTTGCAGTCTGCTCAGCTTCTTATTTATAATCACAGACTGGAGCAGACATGGTTTGTCTGTCCTGTGTGAGAGACAGTCTGACTGTGTTTGTCTTTAATCCTCCTAGTCTCTTTCTCCATCTGTTCAACTGTAAGTTGTCATGACCATGAGATGTAACAAGACTTGAAAAAAACATTCTAACATACGGTATGAGTGCAAATTATTTTCATTGTTGAGAACACAATATCCAGAGTTTACCTGCTTTCTCTTATTCAGTTTTTACAAATAATAGTAAGAGACAAGAAAGATAGGAAAACGTGTGGATGAGGCGTGGGGTGTTGAAGGTGAAATGTTTACTGTTCTTAAATGCAATCATAGACAAGTTATTTTTACAAGGCTGTGTGATATGACATTGGAGTTTTATATATATATATATATATATATATATATATATATATATATATTACTTCCAGCTACAATATATAGTATTTATTTAAACTCAAAAGCCACTGAGGGTAAAGCCCTCGTTTAGAATGATGTCATTGTAAAAATACTAGTTAAAAAGAACATCAATTAAAGCAAACATATAAATACAATTAATAAATAATGTAATGACAAGAATAAAACTGGTACAAACAGAAATTAAAAGGTCAGAGATAAAGAATCTAACATGACCAAGACGTACCAACTGATTCATGTGCAGAGAAGCCAGAAGCAGATCTTCCAAGCTCAGTATGAACTGATTCTTAAAGGACAACTTCTCATCAATCCAAATACCAAGATATCTATACAGCATGACTCCTTCAGTAATGGTGCCATGTTTAGAGGTGATGATGAGATTATCTGAATCAATGTTTCTGCAGTTGAAGGATAGGTTATAAGTACACAGTTATACAATATGAGCACTGCACACACTTTGGTTGGCATGAAAAGATCATCTTGTGATGCAAGTCAAATTCGAGACAACGTCCACAGTGCAAAAACACATTGGTAAAGTAACTCAAAACATGTTTCTTGTCTCTAAAATGTTTTAACTTGACTGTGCAGAATGATGAATGAGCAGTTTGATACTAGAAGGCTGTTTTCTCATTTATCTGCCGGAGAAGGAAAGTCTCTCTGTGCTGACCTTAAAATTTGAGTTTAACATCTGTATGGAAGAGATGATCAGAAGTAGTTTGGAGCCAGGTGTGGTCCAATGTTCATGTCACGTGGACACTTGAAGCCTCCAGTACATAACACTGAGCTGGACCTGCACCTTTCAGTGGGATAGAAATAATCTTGTTTACAGCACTCAAACTTTTGAAACAAATAATATTTGCATATTCATAGATCCTGGATTGTTCAATGAGAGAGAGGCAGGAGATGCATGTTACTGCTGAGGTCTCGTAGTTGAATTGAGTAACTGTTGATTCTGCTCCCCATTGTTTACAGTGTATTTGTGGCGCCAGGCAATGTCTTCATAACGAGTGATTAAAGCCACCAATAACTCCCAATATAGCCACATATAGCATGTGAGAATTGTATAGAGCTGGAAAAAATCCAAACTTACTTTTTTAAAAAAAAACTTTGACCTAGAGCTCAATGTTCCATGGCAACTAAAGCAATGATACATCCACAGCCCGAAGGATCAGCTGATGGAAATCACCTGCACAGATTTCAGTTGACAGAAACGACCTGTAAGCTCCCAGTCCTGCATGGCGGTTGTGTGTTAGTGATTCCTCAAGTTTAAAACTGACAGGGATGTCTTCCAGTGACAAATCATTTACCATGCAGCTCTGGCAGCACCTTTGATCCAGGCTGTTTTGCAATAATGATTTGTGGACTCCCTCCAGCCGGTGGGCACATTGTTTAACAAGTGGCATTTGGCTTCCAGAATGACTTGTACATTGATGGAGTGGTCTTGTTTTTTGGTTGAACAAATAGAAATGGATCTGTGGGGTGAAACCTTGATGTGCGATCTGCTGCTCTGGTGGCATTTGGAAACGAGCTACAGCAGGAAAATGAAATTAATCCATTTGCAACAGCGGGGCTACAGAGTGAAGAAATGAAGGCAGTCAGTTTACAGAATCATTTATAGTTGGTTAATCGATGCAGTTTGTTCTGTAGGAAGCATATGACTGTTTGTCTCTGGCCAAAAAACTGATTTTATGACAATATATAGGATTCTATATCTCACTGTCTCCCTGAGTCTCACTGAGACTCGTCATCTTTTGCTTGTATCCCTGTGTTTTTTGTAACTGAATGATTAGTTATATCATCGGCTATGTGTAAAGCTTGACAAAAAGGTAACTAATTTGAATTATAATTTCAACTAAAAAAATGACAATCTGAACCTGCACAACAAACTTTAGAATTACAGATTGGAAATTACTATTTTTTTCCCGACCTTTTTATACTGTACTTTGTTATCTATGGATTTTAAAAATGAAACAGGATTAAGTGCTTTGGTGATAGCTACCAGCTAACATGCTAACCAATTAAATTTCATTTCCAAACCAAGTGAACAAATCACTGTGGGAGAAAATCCACAGAAGTCTCAGATGAATCTGTGCACAAGTGTCACAAGCGTCACAAGCTTCAGCGTTACAGGCTCACATTAACAGGAAGTGACTATGCAGAGCAACATCTAGGATTTCAGATTAAAAGGTGGGCGGGCAGTGGGATGTAAGGTTGAATTAAGCCCACGACACCTCCAGAGGGCTCAACAGAAAGTTCTGGCATCAGAACCACCCACCTCCATCCACATCAGCTCTCATTAGAATGAGAGAAAAAGAGTGGGCACTTCTGGATGTATTGTGTTAATCTCCGTCAGGACCCCTCTCATCACTGACACACTGATTTAATGCCCTCCTGGAGACGGAGATATGTTTCTTCTGTGGCCAGCAGGATTGCCAATGTTTTTCTCTGCCTCTTTAAAATAACATCAGCCATTTCATGAAAGATACTGTAGGCTTGTCTGTCCTTTCATCTGTAAAGACACGTATTATTTCATCATCTGTGCAACAGCTCCACAAGTTGTATCCATCCAAATGTTTTTGGATTTCCAAATAACTGGCAGGCAAAAGGCAAATCGGTGTGTTTCCATCAATTATAGTGTCCAGATGTTGCCTATGAAATATGAGATTACATCATTTAAGCACCAACATCTTGGAACTACAGGGCATTGCAGCCTGCATCATATATGATGATGTTGTGAGAGATTTTAGAGTTACCTGATGCCAATACATCAACAGGTCATTAAATTACATAGACATTTAGCTGGACCGAAGTATGGCTCTTTTAGGTGGCTCGTGACGTATTATCCAGCTGAAATTCATATTGAGTGTGAAGGGGAAGATAGAAATTGCATTATGCTCTGTGGTACAGATTAGTCATGCTATAGGTTAGGGGCTGAAGGGGCACGAAGGTCATTGAGTGATTTGATATTGAATGACATGAAAATGATAGATTATTCATGTAATTTGTGTTTTGCATTTTAATATAAATAAAAAAAAACATGTTTTAAGATTCAGTCTGTTATTAGTTTCAAGCAAGGCAATCAATTAGAAAGATGCTGAAGTGGAAGTATTATCTCTCCTTACATCTGATCTCAGAGCAGCTTTCTGTCCCATTAAGGAACTGATGCCTGTTTGCATTCATCATGTTATTCACTGCCCACTTGTGGCAGCAGCAGAGTATTGTCTCTGAAAGCTTTTTTGACCTCCGGCCATTGTAGCCATTGTTTCTATAATTTTCGTGGGTGTGACTGTCTCCCATCGATAAAGGCTGGAGCTTGTCAAGCGGAGAGGACAGCAGCCTTTCTGATTTTGCTGCGTTATACCCACGCACAGATGTGTGTGGAAACTGAATTTGCACATTAAGTGTTGAGAGGCAGCAGCAGCAAGTAAACGAGCACATGGCACTGATTCATCATCCCTGTGTGAGGTCTGCTGTAAGTTTGAGAAGTTTGAGACAGAATGTTGTTACAGGAAGAGAGCAGCTCCTTTCAGGAATAGGTCAGTACGTAGGTTGTGTATGTAGTGGGCGAGAGGGACCCGGGCTGGGCGACCGGAACAGAGGGTTAAATACTTAGTTAACAGTTAGCAGTGTGGTGTATGCGCACAGCCAGTCAAAGCTGCCTATCAAGATTTGAATGCCTGATGCCCAATCAATCAATCAATCAATCAATCAATCAATCAATCAATCAATCAATCAATCAATCAATCAATCAATCAATCACTTATCTTGTCCCCTGTGGGGCACTTAGGTATGCAGCTGTGGGATATATGCATTGAGCACAGATAAAAACAAATGGTTCATAGCCATGAAGTAGTTATACATATAAACAGACTTGGCGACATGCTGTATATTAGCTCTGCTCATATTCAGGGTTTCCACGGGAACATAACAAGTCTTTAAAAGTCTAAAATCCAGTTATCTGAATTTTTATGTGTCTTTAAAATGGATTGGATTAGGAAGTTAACGTTATTTTTATAAAGGTGAATTAACTTCTGTCTTGCTTTTAAATGTGTTTTTTTTGGGGGGAAAATTTTCATTAATCATGTTGTAACAAACTATAATACGAAATCAACATGGAATCAATAACCACTAATGCAAACTGTGCAGCCCAGTCAGAATTCACTGGAGCACATCCAGCTAGTGTGTTGCAATATTGTGTGTGGGATAATGCCATCTCAGGAGCATCACCAAAATGATGTAACAACGTTAACTAACTCTGGTAACACACACTCACAAACATTAGTCTTTCTGTAGCAGTTCATGATGCATCCCCAGCCCCTTACCCTAAACCGAACCTCAGAGACCTTAAAGGGATAGTTTTGGTTTTTTGACGTGGGGTTGTGTGAGGTAGTCATCTATAGTCAGTACATTTCCTACAGTAGATTATGATGAGCGTGGTCCCAGTTAGGAAAGCCCACCGGGGCACTGGCAGAGCGTCAGAGTGTTGCTGTGCACAGGCTTACAAGAAGAAGCATGTTTTAGACACACAAACGCCCACTGAAACAATCTAATATCCGTTTAAAAAACCAAACCAAGTCTCAGCACACACACATTACTGTTGCATTCACAGTTTTGTGTAGTCACGTTCAGCTGGATGTTCATGTAGAATCTGAATAAATTCATTTAGGTCTTAAATAGGTTTTAAACTGCATTCCTAATCGTATTAGAATGTCTTAAAAAGTCATTAATCTAACTTGTTGGAACCTGCAGAAACCCTGCTATTGTACTACTCTGGAAGGTATGAGCTGAATACTGAGGCTTACAAAGGAATGTGTATATATGAGTGGAACAAGTACAGAAGCACACTGCTGCTCAGGTCTGTTAGCTCATCAGTAAGTGATGTTCCTCATAAACAAGAAAATCATGGGCTCCTATAAATCTGCACATAAAGTGGGTTTTATAGAAGGGCGGACCTCTGGAGAGGGACTGCAGTCATGCTCGCACACACACACACGCACACACGCACACACACACACACACTCTCACTGGGACTCATTAACCTTCACTCAAACACATGGATTCGTACACATTTTCACACCAATTTCACCTGATCTGGTGATTTGACGCACATTGAAGCACACATAGCATAAGGTTTCCTTTACCATTTGTTTGGATATTTTTATGTTGGCACCCTTCAATGTACATCAAATAAAAATGTTTCATTTATTGTTATTCATTATAAAAATAGATTGAGGGGAAGGAAATCCTCCGCAGTCCCTCTGAGAGCTGAGGTTAGTGAGTCAGTGTTGCTGCTACAGATCACTGGTCCTCGCTCTGCGAAATACAGTATGTGCTTTTAGTGTGAGCTTCTGATTGCATCTCCACCATTTGTCTGTCTTATTGTTTGTTTACACCAGCACTTCTAACTGTAAAATTAATAGAAATAAATTCATTTCAAAAGGAATTGCCATCAGTTGATTTAACGAGACATATGGTTCGACACATTGTTCTCGGTGAGAGGGTTGAATGAGAGAAAAGATGTGTCCTTTGTCCTGAAGAGACTGGGATGGACATGTGGTAGGACTGCTACATGTTACACTTTTTGCAGCGTTGCACTCAGCCAGAGGGCTGAGTGAAGGAGGTGGTGAGGGACTGACCAGAGGAGGTAGAGAAGGAAATGACAGTGATTCAAATGATCTGATCTTAATCATTATAGCATTAACATTTGCAATAACCAATGTCAAACTGGCTCAATGAATGTGACAATAAGGGAGATCACACAAAGTTATACTAAAAAACAAGCATGATGGTGATGATGATGATGATGATGATGATGATGAGCCAAAAGATGAAGTTTCTCCTTATTAGTGAAACCTCTGCTAAAGTAGAACTTCACAAGATGCTCCACGTTCCTCATTTTAAAGCTTCTGATATTTCCCCTCTAAAACAAAACCCAGCCTAAAATTACGACTTAATTCTCATTATGACTTATGACATTATTTTTGTTATATTATCACTTTATCCTCTAAATTTCAGATTTCTTTTCCTCAACGTGGCCCTAATACTTGATGAAAAAAACATATTGCTATTATACTATTATATACATCGTACAAAGCTATACTATACATCTTATACAGAGTTTGTTTCTTAATGACGACTCGCATTATAAAAATTGCTGTTGTTGATCTGATCTGCCTGCAGTGTGCTCGGAACAACCTTCACTCTCTTTCAGCTAGTTTTATAGTTTGATCTTGAATATCATCGTGAAAAACCATATCATTTTTAAACTGTATAAAATTATTATATAAAATTCATTACATTTTGCCAATAGTATTCTCTTGAGTCATTAAATCTCTCCTAAGTGTCTGTGCTGCAGCTGCACTGGGTTTAAGGGCCTCATTTCCTCTGTGTGAAACATGCTTTTAGTATTTAGGTCAATGCTACCTCCATCTCGCTATCAAAACAAAGCTCTTGGTCTCTCTGCATGGCTTCTTTTCTTCACATACAGCCATGGAAATGCATTCAGAAGGTCGTGCACAAGTGTATCAACGTGCATACAGTGCACTGGCAGCAACACACACACATACTGTATATGGAAATGCGCACACATGAACGCACACAAACACACACATAGAGCACATTCTGTTCTGTTCTCCATCCTCCCTGTCAGCCGAGCAGCTGCAGACACAAAACACTCTCTTTCCCTCCTACTCTCTCTCTCTCTCTCTTTTGCTCCCTCTCTCTCTTTCCTCGCTTTCTCATGCGCCATCTCATCGCCTCTCCTTCTGTCTCCCTCTGTCCTCCTCCTCTCTGTCCTTTCTTCCTCTCTCCTGCCTGTCAGATGAGCAACGTGAAGCAGCGATCAACGCCCACACTCTCAGCCTTTTTCTATTGCTTCGCAGAGTGGAAGGAGAGAGAATGAGAGAGCGCCACAGACAATAACGGGAGAGCGAGAGAGGATGAGAGGGAAGAAGAGCACAAATACCGCCAGCAGGCAGTAATTACATAGATGAGATTTAACAGCCAAAAACCATACAGCATAGATAGATAGATAGATAGATAGATAGATAGATAGATAGATAGATAGATAGATAGATAGATAGATAGATAGATAAGCTCCATGGCCAAAAATACATACCTCTTTATTTGATCTGTGTTTTGATTCTTAAAGAATAGATTCTGTGTCTATAATCATTCTAGGACTGCAACTATCAGTTATTTACATGATCTGATAATCTGCTCGTTATTTTATAAATTTACAGATTAATTTTTTTGCCTGTAAAAGAAAAAAAAAAGTTTTAAATGCCCATTAAAATGTCCCAGGGACAGATGAGACGAAAAGATTCCAAATACTAACTTTTAAAAAAGCTGGAATAATCAGATGTTTGACATTTTTACTTAAAAGGTCACTGAAACATGCAATTGATTAAAAATAGTTTAATGTTAACTGACAATTGTCTCAGCTCTGATTCATTCCGTCTTCTCATATTGGCTGTGAAGCAGTCCCTTAGTGTGTGGGGAAAAAAAGAAAAAAAGGACATGAGTCATTATCTGTTGTAAAGTTTAGCTGAAGCTAATGTGAGGCTGGAACAGTCTGGGTTGCTCATATCAAGTGGGTATTTTTCCAAAGTTACAGGATTGGGTTTCCCCAGACGATGCGTCCTCACCAAGCTGTAGCAGGGGATATACACTCAATGTATGTTTGTCTCCAGGACACAACACAGGCAATAAATCAACACATATTTGATTTGCCTAACTAAGAGGAAGAACTTGACTGGCCTGCAGACTGGCCCTGACCTCACCGCCATCCAACAACTCTGGGATGAACTGTAACTGTGACCCAGACCATTCGGAACTGCACTTCCAGAATAATTCTCTGTGGGTTCCTCACTACAAACATTTAAGAAATGAATATAAAAATAATGATTAAGTATCAAAATTATCCCTCCTATTACAGAGTAGTGAAGTTGTCATGTAAACCGTGGTATTCTGTGTGTAAAGGTTCTGTAAACGAGATTTTAAACATGATACAGCAGCACAACTATTTTCTATGTAAAGATGTTGTGGAGTAATTGCGTCCAGTTTTGGTTGTCCGGTCGCGTGTGCATATTAGTGCATGTACGTGTGTGTCAGTGCATGCCAGTCCCTCCTGTTAAAGACTTGGTCCTCCCCACATTCATTAACACACAGGTGAGATGGCAAAGTGCAGTACGGACAGTTCAGGTGAGAGCCACCATCCAGAATTTCCTCTAAAAAGGCCTCTGACAAAGAAAGAGATGAGACCAGAGCGTAGGCAGACCGGCCATGGCAACTACTGGCTCAAATCCCAATCGGCTGCTGGACTGGCAAATCATCCATGAAGTTTTTATGTCTCTGGCAGTGACTATACTGGCTACGACAGTGTCTAGCTCTGTCAGTGTCTTTACTGGCTCTGTTAGTGTCTTTACCAGCTCCATCAGTATTTTAACCCGTTCCATTAGTGTCTTTACCGGTTGTGTCAGTGTCTATACCATCTCCATCAGTGTCTTTCCTGCGACCGTAGTCCCAGAGGATAAGTCCAAGGCTGAATTTATTTCCTAGTTCGATCATGGAGCCAATATACACACACACACACACACACACACACACACACACACACACACACACACACACACTGTGTGTGTATTGTGTGTCAATACAGACTCAGAACTCTATATGAGGTTTGAGAAAACACTGGTAAAGATGCTTTAAGCAGAGCAGATATGCCTTTCACTGCAGCATATGTGTATTAATGCATTGTGGAGTATACTGTATGTACTCACCATACTGAAAATCCAGTCTGCAAAATAGGTCAAGTGGGGATATGGAAAGATACTTTGTGTTATATGGTTTTCCTCAAAACCAAGTCTTTGGGTAAAAGCTTCAGTTATAGGATGTAATATGAGTCAGAAAGAGACAGAATGGTATCTACTGAAAACCACGTGGACGGCAGCAAATGATGAGAGAGACAGAGACAGAAGGAATGGCCTGACCCCGACCTTCCCGCCGGGATTACAAACCAGGGACAGCATCACCCATCTGAATCCAGAACTACTAAAAGGTTGACAGGCTTTCAGTGTGTGAAAAAAACAGAGCACTGTTCAAAATGGCTGCTACTGTAGATAAGGCCTACAAAGCAGCAGCCACATATACAGCAGTGCCAAGAAACCTTTACAAGCAGATAAATAGTTATGGATGTTCTCAATACATTTGTGTTATAATATCCTGCCAATACAAGTGTCTTTAATTTAGATTCAAATTTAACCGTACAATTTATGGTTCTATCAGCAAATAGTAACACACCAAAGGAAACATAAATATACCTGAAAGCTGTGACAATGGATGAATGATTTCAGAGGAACACCGACTGAACACTGTGACTTAAAAAAGACACTTAGATATTAGTATTAGATAGTGAATTACTAACAAAAACAAAAATTACATTCATGAAACACATATGTAACTGCCTAGCAACCACTCACAACCTCTTCCTAACGCTGTGAGTGTATTTATATATATATATTTATTTTATAAATTTATTTTATATATATTTATATATTTTCATTTAGTATGGTTACTCACTAGTTTGTTTGTTATGGTTTACAATAGAGAAATGCTATTTCTGTGACCCACAGTATTCGCTTACTCACTGGGATGTGCAGTGTGCACTGTAGCCTGCATACTAAATGCTGCCCTGCAATTAGAGCTGTGAATCCATAGATGTATTGCGAACCACTGCACAGACCCTTTGGCACGGATGCAAACTGTAAACTCAGTTCTGGCTGCACCACTGACTGAAACAATTATCTGTGGATACAATAATCCTGGAATCTTTTTTTTATGGTTTTTATGTTTTTTATGGCCCGTATTCACAAAGTATTTTATATTACCACTACGAGTTCCCTTAGGTTGCACTAAAAGTTTCTAACTAAAGAATTTTTCCTCACTCGTCTTCACAAAGCTGCTGAGACCAACTTTTACTGAGGAAAAAGTGAAAACCCCTGAGCTATAAGTGCAACTCCGTTGGTATGGTTGACATCAATTCTCATGTATGATCTCGCTTGCAAGAGCCACAGCGATTGGTAGATGAAAGTCTGGAGATCTCCAAGTTGTCAACATTGTAAAGTTGCATTTTCCCTGTTGCCAAGTAAAGCAGTGTTGCTAAACATTAATTTCCACTGACCGGGTTGTTTCAGTTGGTTGGAGATGTTACTGCATCCTTCACAAATTCCACAACGATCGTTATTCCTTCCTGATTGAGCCGTATCTTTTAACTAATTCAGCATCATTTAAGGTTTCCAGAACATTGTGATGTGGAACGACAGCAGCCATTTTACAATTCTTTGTGATTTGAGTTAGGAATCCTCTCCACTACTTCTAACTTCTCCCAGAGTGAGGTGCTTCTTTTAGCGCTAACTGTCTTTGTGAAAATTAGGGGTCCTAAAGTTAGGACTGACACACCCATTATTTCTCCTAAATGGGGGAGTTAGGAGCTACTTTTAGCCTTAAGATGCTTGTGAATACGGGCCCTGATCTTTATGAAGCTGGTAAAGATTCGCACTTCCCAGCATTAGGCTATACAGAATGTTTCCTTGGAGCATTTAGTTTGTGATGTTGTTATTTGAAAATGAAAGGTGTTTCAAATATTTTTTTTCCACTCCCAAACATTACAGTCGCCATTCCGTAAAAATGCAACTAATAATTTACAAAGAACAATAAATAAACCTGAAAATAAAGTATCTGTGCATGTGTCAGAGATTAGTGTGGATCTTCGTTGGCCAGTCAAGGTGTCATACCGTAGACAGAATATAGATAAGAGTCCTCTAGGTGGTCATGGTGGCAGCTTCTGGCCAGGACAATTAAATCACACTTTAATTACTTTGGACGAAAAAGGAAAAAAATGTTAATACTTCCATAGAATTGCTCATGCAACTAAAAAGAACTAATGATGACATTTCTCCAGAGGATAGATAACAGACCTCTTTAAGGATGTAATAGAGGGAAAATATTAGAGGGCATTTGGAATTCAGATGAGACAACAAAACCACTTACATGTGAAACCTTTTCAGACTATGGCGAGGTTTAGCAGAATGGTCCAACTGGTGAACTCATCTGTGACATAATCCCTGTATCCCTTGGCATCAGATGCAGACACTTCGTAGTAGGAGACTCCATCCAGCTACGTTCTCATAACTTCTTAGATCAAGTCTGTGGAAATGATAACACTTTCATTAATGCTCTCATTAATAGTGATTCCTCATTCATCACCAGTGTTGTCCTCAAGGACTCTCTAAATCCATTTTAATCAGCACAGCTTTTCTAGCCTCTATGGTACTGGTCACATGATACTCATCATTGCAACAGTCTGTTAGTAAAACACAAACACAGTCTGCAGACGAGACGATAGACAATGTTGGAGAAATAGATAGATAGATAGATAGATAGATAGATAGATACTTTATTTATCCCCTAGGGGAAATTAATGTGTCCATTAGCTCATGTTATTAATAATAATAATAATAATAAAAACAGTAAATAATAAATAAACAATAATAATTAGATTATTCCACTTCCTTTGGCTGAGGTGTTGTATTGCCTGATGGCAGTGGGAACAAAGGATCTCCTGAACCCCTCTGTTCTGCAGCGCAGTGAGATGAAACATTTTCTGCAACTGCAGCTGCTTCTCTGTCCTGCCAGAATGTTGTGGAGAGGATGGTTGGTATTGTCCAAGATGGCCTCCATCTTACATTGCATGCGTCTCTCCACAACAGTCCTGAGTGAGTCCAGACTCCTGCCAAGCACAGACCCAGCCTTTTTTACCAGCTTGTCCAGTCTCTTTGTGTTCATGTCGGACATGCTGCTGCCCCAGCAGACTGCAGCATGAAAGAGTAAACTGGCCAGCACTGACTGATAAAACATGTGCAGCCTTTCACTAGAGACGTCAAAGGACCTGAGCCTCCTGAGGAAAAAGAGCCAGCTCTGCCCCTTCTGGTAGATTGCATCTGTGTTCAGGGACCAGTCCAGTTTACTGTCCAGGTTTATAAGTGTGCACCACCTCAATGTCCTTCCCTCGAATGTTGACTGGCTGAAGGGTGGGCCTAGACCTCCGAAAGACCATGACCATCTCCTTGGTCTTCTTGTTCAGAAGGAGGCAGTTCTTGTCACTGAAGGCCATTGTCAGATCCCTGTACTCCTCTTCCTGTCTGTTTCTGATATGTGCCACAATAGCTGTGTCATCCAACTATTTCTGGATGTGGCAGGACTCAGAGTTGTATTAAAAGTCCGTCATGTACAGGGTGAACAGGAATGGAGCCAGAACAGTCCCCCGTGGAGCCCCAGTGCTGCTCATCACTGTCCCTGAGACACAGTTACCCAGCCTGACTTACTGTGGTCATCTTGTCAGGTAATCCACAATCCAGGACGTGACCACCCCCATCCCTTCCAGCCTGTCTCAGCCAGCTGGGCTGCACAGTCCTTTAACAGCCTCGGACACACACCATCCGGGCCTATTGCCTTTTAGGATGCAGCATCTTGCGCGCCGCCCCCACCTCCTCCGCTGTAAAGGACAGGAGACCTGACCCCAGAGTGGAGGGAGTTGCAGCTGCAGTGTCAGGTTGTGGAGGAGATGCTGTAGGAGAAGCTGCAGCTGAAGCAGTGGGAGAGAGAACAGGTGAGGCTGTGTCACACCTGTTGTAGATCAGGTTGAACTCATTGTCCTTGTCCACATCACCTGATGTTGCCTGGCTGTTCTTCTCTTTATAGTCAGTGATGGTCCTCATCCCCTTCCACACCTCTCTGGTGTTGTTGTGCTGCAGCTTCCTCTCCACTTTCTTTTTGTAGTCCTCCTTCTCCTGCTTTAATCTCTTCTTCAGCTCATGTTGCACACACCTGAGCTTCTCCCTGTCTCCATCCCTGAAGGCCTCCTTTTTCTGCTTGAAGGGGGTCTTGATGTTACTGGTGATCCAGGGTTTGTTAAAGAGAGAAGGAAAGAGAAAAGGAGGTGCTTAAACTGTTAGCCTGTAAAGATGTGTTGAGATTGTTTAATAGGGACAGTTCCGACAGTTGAAGGGACAGCATGATGCGATGACATAGATTCTTTATCGACACTTCGTACCGATGCAGCCCAGTTTTCTACTATGATTTTTTGAGTTTATTCATAGACATGTCAGTCATTGCCAGCAGCGCTCAATATGCTGAGAGGCAACCACAGTAAGTAGCAAGCCAGGCTCATGTTCCAGTAGGAGATTTGGGAGGAAGGGGATGTTAACTCCTTTGTTAACAACTGTTGCTAACCTGCCATCCTCCCTCTCCAGCCCACAACCTAACTGTACTGTGTAAGACCATGACGCTGTCCGTGGTGCTGAACTATTCATACAAACCCCTCATCTGATAGTAATACATATTGTATCATATTGTAGCAATGTTCAGAATTATTGTTTGTTCAGAATGACCTCAGTTTTCTGAAGAAGTGCAGCTGTTGTTTGAGTTGAATTTTGCCTAGTGATTTTTGCACTACTATGGCAACACATTGGAATGTATGCGGGCGCTGTAGCCGCCACTACAACTGTCGCTGCTTAAAGTCCCTATTATAAAAATGCTGGACAGCATTTCAGACCTTAAGTTGAGGAAATTTGACCAACTGCATCTCTTTGAATGTTAATTGAAAACCTCAGCTGTATATGATTATATGAATATGTGGTCGTTCGTTGGTACGTTGGCTGTTGCGAAGGCCAGAGCTCTGATTTCTGGCTGAAACAAAGAAAAAGGAGAAAGGGGGACAAATAAGAAAAAGTGCTTTAAAATGATACATGAAATGTTACTGATTGTTACATGACTATTGGGGAAAATAAATGAGACAACCAAAGGTTATTTGTGCCTCTTTCTTGTCGCTTAAAGTGTTACACCATAAAAAATCTGACATTTATCTTATCAGTGTCAAACACTTAAAGGTCACTGTAGTGTATGACATTTTCCTCAATGACAGTGGAAACTATGAATATAAGAGAGCTTGTGTTCAGCTCAATTTTATCAGTTACAAGGGTTCCAAATATCAACTAGTTTTCACATTCAAAGGGTCCATGGGAACTCATCTTTATTATTCATAAGTAGAGCAGCATTCTGTCTTTTTTGTTTTTCTGGGGTAAATCCCCCATGGGTAGATAGACACCACTACAAATAAATGTACAGTGAACAACCACAAGAAGAGGTAACATGATAAGGATAACAACAGGTTTCACTGGAACACAGAAGTCCAAAGTAAGAAGCACATTAACCTGCAGCGTAACATAAGTGTAAATACCCCTCACCCCCCAAAACACACACAACCACTGCAGACAATGACTAAGTCAAACTAGCCTTTGATCAGCACATCAGACAGCAACTTTAGTGTCACATGTATCAACTGTAACAGCCTGCCCTGGACTCAAATCACCACAGCAACTATCAAACATCCCAAATAGCTTTATCCAGTCAACACTACCAAATCAGCACAAAGTTATCTTACCCATTGTGTCGGGAAGAATAGAACAAAGACCCATCAAGAAAACCGCAACAGCTCATTATATGTCTACACAGTATGGATTAATGAGTGACAGCACCTGATCATACCGTCACTTGCATTTATGTCAGTGGCATGTGGTGACTTCTACAGATAATTGTTAATTGTCCATTGGCTGAAGAACCACCTAGTGTACCTGTACAACCCGAATGGTCCAGCTTAAAGGCTCATCTCACAATTTGTCCTTAGACTCTGAACCATTTTGTCCCTCTGTTCACTCATTATCTGTGTGTCGTCATCAGACCTGTCATCGCCCACCTGAAGAAAACTGGAAGTGTGATCAACCACAACCTGTATTTGAAAATGTTCTGTATAATCGCATGAATGAGAGATCAAAGCAGGAAAAAAATTAAAAAATAAGAAAATAAAACACCCTAGTAATCCATAGAGGGCCATTTGACTGCCATGAAACTAGTGGTTAACCTCACCGGTAATGGTTGCTATAACTATAGATGTTAATGACAGTAAACTGCATAATGTGCTCCACACACTGTGAGTTGTTAATTAATGTTAGCTAACTGTCGCTTCTCCAGGTCTGTTCTGCACCAGTCTGAACAGGAAAGTGGATATATTTACATTTTCCCTGTTTAAATCAAGATTTCCCAAGCTCAAACAGAATCATGAAGAAGGTGCATTTGTTATTAAAGAGCAGTCTAGTAGATTGTATGTACAGTATGTGTTTGCCATCCACTGCACGAATACTTGAACAAATTTCATTAATTAGCTGAAGCGGTGTGCTGTTTGCCACCTTTCTTCTTTTATTGGCAATGGGATTATTCCCACAGTTGCACTGCATGTGATGTACTGTATACACTGCTGGCCACAGATGGCTTCCCAAGCTGGTATACAAAATGGCAATTCTGGAGAAAGACAGGGCCGGGCATATAGGAAAAAAAAAGAAAGAAAATGTTGATTCACGTATTTTAATCATGTGATAAAGAAATATGCAAAAAAAAACCATTGTAAAGTAACAACTGATGAACTCGTACAGGGACTGAAACGACATTCAGAAACTGCAATGACTTCATCTGGTTTAAACAAATATGTATAATGTAATGCAAATAGTTCATTTAAATGAATTTAAACACTAAGCACATACAATGGACCTAAACCACATTTAGATATTGATGTTGATATTGAAGGAAAAATTTTAATTTAAAACTGTTGTGATTTAATTGTGAATGTGTAACTACAGGCCAGTATTTGTATTAAAATGAACAGACGAACCGACACAGACAAGGGGAGCACAGGACACTATATAGACACAAGGGAGGCAAAGGTGATTGAACACAGGTGAAACACATTAGGGCGGGGCAGACAATCACCACACAGAAACGGGACAAAGACAGGAAGTAAAAACATTGACACACAAGGAAACCAACTACAAAATAAAACGTGACAAAAGTGACAAAATCCAAACAAACTCAAACAGAAAGTGTCTGCCATGGCAAACCATGACAATAATCTGTTGTTGTTTAGTAAACTAATATGGCGCTCATAGAACTGTTGTATAAAAGCAATATCACAAGAGAGGTTGTGATGTTGTATTGAATATCCACAGCTGATATTCAGTTCAACATCACTCCCTGTCATGTGATATTTCTTAAATATTTATTATCATGACGATGAACATTGTGATCCAGTAGATATTCTAATTTCTAACTTTGCATCTATTTATTTATTATTTACACATGATTCATTAAAGATTCAATCTGAGGTTTTGAAATATGGGGAAAAAAATAAGCATGGGGGAGGAACAGCATGATAAAATAAAAAGTGTTCTTCCCTTCCGTCTCTTCAATTACTGTCCACATCTCATTATACATTATCCTATGACAGATACAATTGCTCTGATGATTGTGAACATCCTGCTTCTCGCCTATGAGCTTGGAGCCAGACACTGTACAACACCATTTTCCTCTCTTTGTTCTTTTCTTTCTCCTCTGCAGTGTATTAGTCAAATGTATGAAGTTGGCAACTACTCATCTGGACATTAGTACTAATTGGTTTTAATGATCTCAATAACTCTCCTTTTAGTAATGCACTAATGGACATCTGTTTCTTTGCGGAGAGATCAGGTCTCATTATTCCATAAAGGAGGTCAATTCATTTGGATTGCAGGTGACTTTTATCCATGACTCTCTTTCTTCCTCTGTAATGTTGGGTAATCGTCTCCTGCCAGGCACTAATGAACAGGGAGTATGTTTTAAGTGTATGAGTGTTAATGTGTTCATGTGAGACACAGCCATTTCTGTGTGTGTGTGTGTGTGTGTGCGTGTGCGTGCGCATGCATATCTGACCACCGCTGTCCAGATGAAAAATGAGCAAACATAGCCGCAGCCATTTTCTCTTTAACAGTGTCATGTCAGTGCAGACACAGCTCAGGCTGCAGGATTTCATTAGCACTCATTAATTGGATAACAGAAGCTAATTAAGCTATTAATCATTAGCTTATGTAGACATGCTGCCCACCTCCTCCAACTCCCTTCAACTGTTGGCTCTGGTTTCTCTTCACGCTGCCTCCTCCCCTTCTCTTGCACATTAACATGCTTTCTTCTGCCCCTGCTTCGATGAAGCTTCTCTGTTGAGGAAACACAACTACAATTACAATAATTTATTTTACTTCCTCTCTCATTTTACTTTCATATTTTTTGCAGTCCTCTCCTCACTTCCTTATCCTGTGTGTCCCTTCTCATTCCCTCTTCTGCATCTAAAAAATGATTTATTGCACTGAAGAAATGTGGACTGAACAGCCTGCAACGAATGTTAAAACATAAAAAGTCAAATCCAAACATGCACCAAATTGAGATTGTCCTCTGTAAAAAAAAAAACAGGAGGTTATTATGACCCATAGTTACATTTTGTTGCTAGGCGACATCTAGTGGTCGTAGTAATTATGACAGGAGCAAAGGGAGAACTGAGAGACAAAGTCCTCGTCAGGAGGCGGTTGTGGCGGATGGATGGATATGAAACAGGTTCCCATGTGAAACTAGCTGTTTATGTTGTTTCTATTATCAAGCTAACCACGTTGTTATTACTGTAACCATGACAACAAAGATCGTCTAATGTTGAGAAAGTACTTATTTTAATCCAATCACCATCTTTTCCCAAACCTATCCAAGCCATGACCGTTATTATAGTAACAATGGCGATGGAAGTAAGTGAGCTGCTCTTGATACAGTTGGTGTGTTTATTATTGTAACCATGACAACCAAGTAAATAAATAAACAGAACGTATTACTATTACATAGTTCAATTTAACTAATATTCAATTGACTAGAAGCTGGCACAATGTGTAAGAATGACTATTCTAAGATAACCGTGGAGAGAGTGAAACATCTGGTTATCTGCCAACCTAAAGTAAAGACTGTTATGGAATTCTCCACTAAATTATATCTAACAATATTCTTAGATAGATAACTCTCATGAAATGGGGGTCTACAGCTTGTTACATATCATTTCGGGGTCCTTGACACGAAGAGGTTTGACAACCAATTGTCAAAGTACCAATGGTTTGACCAACGGTCAGTGATTGAGAATAAGCACGGTGCTATAATTGCAATATTCAATGACCAGCATCCAGTTCTTTATAAACATGAATAATAAATATATTCATTTCAATTGCCAAAATCAAATTGTATGCAAAGTGCTTATTCTGTTTTGTAAAGCTATCATGTACACAAACATCTATTACCATAGCAAGACATTCCCTGCTAATAGGGTAGTGGTGCACTTCAGCCTCTTCTGGCTGAAACGATGATTACAAAAAGAGACACTTCCTGACGGATGAAACTAAATTTTTTTTTTTTTGTTTAATTCTGATTTTGAAAATGATCCTGGATAGAAAAAAAAAACAAAAAAAAAAAACACACTCCTGTATGCTGACCTGAGATATTCTAAAGTTACATAAATGTGTCGCATGTACGTTCATGTGTGTGGAGATTTGTGGAGATCGGCCTGTTTTCACTTCACCTTTCTCCCATTGACTGAACAAACATATGATTCCCAGTTCACACTTGTTAAAAACCCTCCTAAAATATATGCACATGTATAAACAACTGAAGTGAGAAATGTGGGCTACTTCTTCGGCTGGAGGGAAGGGAATAGCATTCAGCTGTGGTCTGGTCTGCAGTCTCCTTTCACTGTTTACAGGGTGTGAAATTACCACCAGCCACTTCTGATAAAGTCTGATCACAGAGAATGAGTCTGGCTGCTGTAACGTAAAGTCAGCACTGGTTACATCATGGCAGCACGTCAACAACATTCAAGACTACTGCTTGTATCCACTCTGGTTCTGTTACAACTGTGTGTTCAAAACATACATTTAAACACGTGTCTGTAGGGTTGGTATATCTGACACGTCCTTGTTGTGGGTTTTAATAAATATTGGTCAATCACAACATTTTTGTTTCAGTTTTTTGATAGTGTCTCCTTCACACTTCGGCGATCCCTTAACGTGTCATGTAGCGGCACTACTGGTGGTTCTAGCTTGTGTGGTGTCCTGGGCGAACACCACACATTTTAAATTGTACAATCGTCACCTAAAGCCTGACCTGTTTTGCTGTGACAGTCTAGATTGTATAGTGCTCTTGGCGAATGCACCCTTCACACCCCCAGCCCACACCCACCCTTCCTAAACTACAACTAAAGACACACTATTCTACACTAACTTTTTTATAAAACTAATAAACGTGATTTTTAAAAACTACACTGATAGAACAAAATATACAATATATAAACCTTTAGTTATTTGTAATTTTTCTGTTATTTAAAGTGTCAAAATATCATGTGGAGCGACCGTCCGGACTTGATCTGTTTTGAAAACTTTCAAATTGTTCTAAAAAATATAATGTAAATATAATATGTTTTATAGTCCTGTAAAAAAAAAAAAATCAAAGCATTTGTATTTGTATTTTCATCATAATATACAAACAATTTTTGTCTGGTGATGTCCATTTTGTGTAATATCATGTGGTACAAAAATCCCGAGACGACCACTTTGGGACTTTATGTTGAAATCCATTCAAAGACAGGAAGCTGCATCAGTATATTTGATAGATCCTTCTGCTCCCGTGGGGAGACTTGTGGTCAAACTATAGCCCGCACCCGTCTCCCACACACTTCAAACAAGACACACACACACACACACACACACACGGTGGTGTGCAGACTAGTTTATTATTCATAACGATTTCACACAACCACGAAAAATGATGTGTGTGAAACCCTAGTTCTGTATTCACAGTATTATGAATGAATTGTGGTTTATTAGGGACCTTTCCCTGGTGTGACTGATTTTACTTAATTGCATTAGTACTGTACAGAGATAGAAGTGCGCTATTTGCTGGATTCCCCTGCTGCAGTGGGGAGGCCTGTGGTCAAACTGCCCCCCCAGCCCTCCTCCCCATCTCCCACCACCTCTGAGAGTGAGAGAGGAGAACCTCTCGACAGAAACCTGCACAAACATGGCATGACTTTTTTTCTGGGGGGGGGGGGCTGTTCGTGCTGCTCATATCTAAATTCAGCATTGAGCTCTACCATCAGGGCTGAATTTTTGAATTACTTTGATTTATGACCAAATACCTTCTAAATTACTGGCATTCCCATCAGGCTGCAGCTGCTCTGTATCTACTGCTAGATTAACATGTTTGCATGGCAGCATTTTTGCTACTAAGATGGTGAATAAGGTAAACATTATCGTGTCTTAGCATCAGCATGTTAGCTTAGCTTTGTTTGCTCTGAAACCATCTTGGGTGTGCTGATATTCTCTATTCTTCATTACCTCTTCAATCAAGTGGAAAAAAGACCTCTTTCCCTCTGAGAGCAGAGGTGGGAGGGATTGGTCCTACATGGTGAAAGTTTACAACACTTTCTCTGTCACACTCCTCTCTCCACAGTAAACAATGATAAAAGGAAAGCAACGCTTTAAGGGGGAAGTTCCCAGTGGACACAGCCTGACTTATCTTGTTGCCGCTTTATTGGCCAGCTCTCCTTTGAAAGGAGTGTCTTAATCTCAGTGGAGCCCGCTGGCTAAATAAGTAAATAAATGTCATTTCTCTTGTCTTTTCTCTTTTCTTCTTCCCCCCGTCCTCTGAATCACAAAGTATTTGTACTCCATCTTTACTTTTCCTAGAATCCATTGTTACCTACCATTTCTTATCCTATTTCTTATCCAACTTAATGTACATATTCATGTGCTGTCAGAATTATCCAGTGTGTTCCCTTAAATTGGACTCACAGATCTGAGAAGAAGAGTGAGGCTGACAACAAGCAGGCTGGCTCGCACAGCAGTAATAAGAAACAAGCAGATTTTGGGAGTGGCAACACTGCACTCAGCCATGTAGACCGCAGCTGTGAAACTGACATGTTTTTACTTTTACATTGGCACTGTTAAGACACTAAAGAACACTCATTATACCTGAGAGCTTTGTTGTTGTTTGAGAGACAATGCTGGCATTCAATAAGGTACGGATGCTTTACATACCTTATCAGCAGTTAATCTTTTGCATTTTTCATCCGTTTAGTACATATTGTGTACATTTTACACTACTACTGGTTTTTTTTTCAATGCATACCATCATTTTTTCCGTTTTTATGCCTCCACACCAGCGACAGTCAGAGCCGGACGCATATTGTGTTGCCAAGCAGCCAAGCCATACCTTGACGGAACTTCGGCAAATTTGGCACATTCACTCTGACTCAAAGACGAATTGATTCGATATTGGTGGTCAAAGGTCAAAGGTCAAGGTCACAGTGACCTCACCAAAAGTGGTTTTGGCCTTGTGAACAAGAATATCTTGATAAACTCTTCAAGGGAATCCCTTCAGGTTTCGTACACATGTCCACTTGGACTCAAGGATGAAGTGATTAGATTTTGGTGGTCAAAGGTCAAAGGTCAGTGTGACCACACAAACCCTTTTTAGCATAACTTCAGATTTCACACAGCAATTATGGCAAAATTTCACACAAATGGTTGATATTTTTTCTGACTGTGAATAAACAGGGATGTAACCTGAAACTAGTCTGAGTGGAGGAGGCAGACAACCATGACGAGGTGATTCTAGTTCTGTGTTCTTTTCGCTACTTTCCCGTCCTTTCACTAGCGTCAGTACATTGTGAAAATCATTGCTTATAGAGACTTGAAACCTCTATCACAGCAAACAACGTCCGCTTGTATTTTCGTCAATTGTAGGTTGC
Source organism: Seriola lalandi dorsalis (assembly GCF_002814215.2). Taxonomy (NCBI): domain Eukaryota; kingdom Metazoa; phylum Chordata; class Actinopteri; order Carangiformes; family Carangidae; genus Seriola; species Seriola lalandi. The sequence goes on along the minus strand of NW_019525547.1, from coordinate 809,821 downwards.
CACTGCATGATAACATAGAACAGACATTTTAAATAAGCACCTACAAATGCATTATATATTTCTCAACTCAAGAAAGTTTTAAGTCTCTAAAGTCGCAGTGTTTCACAAACTTAATAAAACCAAACACTTCCTTGAAGGTAGGAAAAACTCGTTCCAAAGTATGAATTAGATCGGTATTGACATCTGATTTTTAATGTGTTTTCAGATATTTATAGGCATCCACAGTCTCCACTGTCTGGCTGTTGTTGATGGAGCTTTGGGGGACAGGTGGAATATGCCTGAATTCAGTGCATGTGTTCGTTGTTTATGACATGTTTAGCTGTAGGAACGCCTTATCACGTCAGTGTCACCCACAACAGGACCTTGACAAATTTCATTTTCGTCTCAATGACTGACAGTGAAAAATGTGTCTTGCATTCTGGTCAACTGAGGCTATGGACGGTTGTTATTAACATGGCTTCTCTGATTTTGGTACAAGAATGTGAAGAAGCTAGTGCTGCTGTTTGAGCTTGACTGATGATTTCTTAGAAGCTGAAATGTTTTTTCTGCTATTAAACTTTATTTTTACTGTGTTGGAAATTTAGCAAAATTATATTTCATTGTCCGTATTCAAGCAATTTATCATACCTGAATGACAAAATTAGCTTATTTGTCATTGAGTTCCAAAATGACAGTGTGGCACCAAACAATTTTCAAAACTATTCTCCCCAGAAAAACAAGATGACCATTACCAGTCATCACATTTGTCACACACAAAATATGGAAAGCAGTGTAACGTATTACAGAAAGGAGGCCAGGGTAAATAGTTGGGCATAAAAAGTGTGTGACTTTGACACATTGTTGCCTGAACTAGAAAAAACAGAATAAGTTTCACATCAGTGCAAGAAAAACAATCCTCATGAGCATTTTCAATCTGGGTAGCTAGAACCAGGGTTTTTCCTGCATGATATTTTGAGGCAGCCGCCTCCTTCAAATGCTGTATCATCTCCAGCTCTCTCTCTCTGATGGGTGTCTTCATGGAAATTTTCTAACAAGCGTTTCAGTCTGTGGATTTCTGTCATTTGTAACTGCAATTGCAGCAGTAGTGGTGGCGCTGCATCGTAATCAACATAATGAAGCACCAGGAAAGGCACTGCCCACATCACTGAGGAGGAAGAAAAGACTTGACACTTTCTCTTTTGGAGGAAATTCCTTGAAGAGAGTCTCTTTATTCTGTACAGCAGGAGTGTGTCAGCTGGTGGCTTTTTAAACAGGTGAATATTGTTTCCCAGCATGTTCAATTTCTTTAAAAAAAAAGGTTTCTAAAATAAATGTTACATCCCCATCAGTGATAACTTTAAGGCGAGTTTGTGAGTAGGAGAATCATGAGGGCGGGTAACACAGCGTGGACATCATATAATTATTACAGGCAGTTAAAAGATAGGAGTGTGTTTATGCAAAACCGATGTTTACCCAATTTTGGCATAATTTTTTTTATTCATTTTCCCCAAAAGATATTTTAAACTACAAATCCTCCTGAGAACTGGAGGCTTTGTATAACAACAACAAAGAGCAGATCACAATCAAAAACATAGAAAAAAAACATTCATGAAACTGTGATAAATGGATAAGGTGACATGTCCTAATTTGTTATAGTCATTATTGTCCTTTTGGATTTGCTATGTCTTATTGTTATGTAGCCCACAATTACAATGTTTCATCAGGTAATTTCAACCAATATCAGTCACTGGCGTGTTTAAGTAAAGAAAAATGATCTGAATTTAATGATGTAGTTTATAAATATCATTAATACAGTTGGCTACATTTTACTAAGACAGTTTGAAAACGTGGTACGACAGGGATTAACCTCTTCAAACCTGTTTAAACCACCACCAGCTGAATGGATCTGGCGTTACATGTTTCTTTCGTTTAAAGGAAGGAAGAATTCTGCTACCAGCTTTCAGTTTCATGCATTTCAAGAACAGTTGAATCCTACATTTTGACTACACATTTTATATGAATGAGTTTTCTGTAAGTGCTTGATTTGATCAAGTATCATAAATATATGATCATTTTAGTAACTCTCCCTTTGGTTTAAGTAGCATTTCCTGTCACTTGATTCCTCTTATGTGTAGTTTTTTTCCCTGTCAACTGGCTAATCGAGACCAGGCTCCAGTGTAATACCACTTATATGCAAAATGCTGCAGCTGCTGCTGGTTGGACTCCACCAAGTCGTTGCTGCACTCAACATTTGGGATGAGTTGCGTTTTTATCTTTGGTCTTGTCTGTTGCTAGATGAGTTTGATAGTAAACTGACTGAAGTTCAAGAAGAAAAGTCAATGATTGGAGCAATGAAATCATCATTTAGATTTCCCTTTAGTTATTCGTCCCTAGAGATAATGCTAACGGTAAAGTTTAAACAGTATTTAAGCGTTTTAATTGTAGGGTTGAGAAACCATTTCCAAATCAAAAAAGTTCAGCTTTCCATCTGGCCTCACTCAGGGAAGGATTCAGTCTTTGCAGGTTCCAGGCAGGCTGATTGTGCTCCATTCATTATCCTCCCTGTAAGTCAGTGAGACAGGCCTAGTGGAGCGTTTGTACACGAATCAGCCAAGAGTCAACTTCTATTCACTTGAGGCATTGAAAGTGAACTCCTTGACTGTGTGTTGTGTGTGTGTATATATGTGTGTTTGTGTACTTTTATCTAGGTGAGGATTGCAAGTGTTAAACGTTGAGAATGAGCTAATTTTTTGGCAAGTGAGGACATTTTGGTGGGTGTTCACTTGACCCACTTGTTCTTGATCAGTTTGTACTTCTTTAATGGACGTGTTTAGCAAAGGAAGATTTTTTTTTTGCCTGTCATCAACTGTTTAGAGACACGTTTTGGAAAACGAGTTTTGGCAAATCATCACTTTTTGTACAGTAAGAGGACATCTTTACACATCCTGACTTCCTCAAATGACATTTGTGCAAATTTCCTCAAAGGGTGTGTAGTGGAAAAAGGAGGTGCAGGCCAGTCTGCACTGTGTCAAGTGAAAGACAGAACATTTGACCAGGGCCTAACCTCTTCAAAGGACGTGTTTTGGAAAGATAAGGTGTGACCTTTTCTTTTTGGAAAGTAAAAAGATGTCTTGGCAAAGCCTGATTCATTTAGTCTGCACATATTCAAGCGATGTATTTGGGAAAGTCAGAGGACGTCTTGGCTTTGAAAGACATTTTCCGGAAAGGTTAGTATAATGGTTGGGGATCACATCGTAGTTGAGATGGTTAAGGAGAATGTATTATGTCAGTGAGTGGCACCTACCCGAGTATAAAAACACAGATGAGTGTTTGATTATAAGAGAATGAATGTGTGTGTGTTCGGCCAGATTAAAACACATAGAGCTGTGGGACTGTTGCACTGTGCGGCACTTTAGATAAAAGAATCTCTGAAATTCAGGTGGTATTTCAGAAAGAGGGGGGGCTCGTGAGGGTTGCATTTGTTTTAGGGAAATCTTGAAAGGGCTCACTATGCCTTGCAAATAATAATCATTATATCACACACACACACACACACGGTGACCTTCAGCCTGGCGTGATCTCCAGAAGTAGTCTCTATTGGCATTGTTTAATAAGTTTATAATACTTATATGACTTTTAACAATATTTATTCTTTGCAAAGGTCAGTCATGGGGTATGTTTCTCCTCAGATGTGTTGATATTATGCGTTATGTGACATTTTGTGGATGGGGCTAAAAAAGAGTCTTTCTCCCCCCAAAGGACATACAGACCCCAAATCCAAACAGAGGACGGACCAGGAAGGAAACAGGGGCCCTGAAGGGCCAAACCACCACAGATTCATGAGATCTCTCTCTCTCTCCCTCTCTCTCCCAATCTCTGGCTAAATCCGTCCCAAACTTAGAAAAAAAACAGGGAGTTGGAGCTTTAATCTGCAATGTTGCCAAGATGTATAGCCTGAAACGGCTGCACTGATGATAAATAACTTGAGTCTCTTCTTGTGAAGTCTGCAGAGTGTGTTTTATTTACGCAGTCAACCAGTCTGGGTTGCTATAGGCTCTGAGGCAGAGAAGGAGCCCTTATTGTTGGGAATCATGCTGGATGTTCGCCCAGCCTCCCATTTTCAATCCCATTTCCCTGTTTTGATTCGTTTAGCCTCTATAAATAATGCAGAGATGCTTTGACTTTTTAATAAGGCACACTTTATAAAGGATTTATAAGTTGAAACTCGTAGCTTCCTAGTTAATAAAACATGTAATAATGTGTTATGTCATTAATAAGGACAGTGTTTGGGTTGCCAGGTTTGTTTAACATCTATTGCTCAAACAAAAGGAGTGACTAAGGATCGCATGAGACAGCAGATAACCCAGAGATATGTCATTACGTCCATTTCTTCAGACTTTGTGAACAATCCCATACATAGGAGAGGTAACTGGTTATAACGTTATTGTATATAGTAAAGAAAGTGGTCTGTACTAAACTTAGACCGAAATTACACTCACAAAGGTTGCAAATAGTATTCATCTTTAAAGGTTAAATCTGAAGTAAAGCTTGCTTGGAGCATTTTTATACGAAGCCTGCATTATCCAAAATGAGTTTTCCACTGGCATATATTTCACAGTATTGCAGTGAAATAGTTTGTATATATACCCTGCAGTCTCTCACACATCTGTTCTTTGCATAAAAGAAGTATTAACATTTCCTCGACCTTTTTTTTTTTTTTTTCATTGAACATGTTTTTGATTCTTCTTATGGCAAAACAAAGGATAAACATTGTTTAAATAATTTCCTATTTGGACAGGTGGCTACTTCTTGCTATTTTCTTTTTAAACGCTTAGTAAAATAACATATGCGGCTGGTGTACAGCTATTCCCCATTCTAATATACACAATTCGGTTCATGAAATGTGCCCTTTCCTCTAAATGATGATGGTGATCTGTATTTATGACTCTGTGCTGGCAACAGCCAGAGGGATATTGTTTTTGGGTTGTCAGTCCATACGTGCAAATGTCCATCTCATTCTCATGGACGTGATATCTCAGTAATGTACAATGGCCCTGAGAGCTCAACGCACTGCAACTTAAGAAAACACAAGCATCAGACAAAACACAAACAACTTCAGAAAACATCTTCATCAGTTTGACAACACATGAGCTGCAGATACTCATGACAAAAACAAACGCATTAACATGCTGCAAATACACACAATGAAAGTGTTTCCAGGGGACACAGGAAAGTGACAGACCTAAGCTAACAGCACATTTTTGCAATAACATCTGAATCATGTGATATTGATGATATAATAACTGAAAAAAACTTACCTTTAGCTCATTTTTGAACACCACTAATGGGTACTCGACAAGCCATCTTCATAACTTTTTTGAAAGGGCTGTTTGACGGCAAAATAAGGTGGTCAAAATAAACCAAGACAGGTTTGTTGCCTCACCTTCAACCTTGTAGTTTCTATGCCTAAATCTGACCAAAGCTAGGGAACAATCGTCCTAGTAGAGGTGTCTGAAAACATTGGTGGGGTTGTTTTTGTTAATGACAATTATTTTGTTTCATGTAACTGTCCTCCATACATGCATTAGGGGTGGAACGTAGATTGATAGCCAATCAAACTCGATTCAATAATGATTGAGTCAGGAAGCCGGCGTCTTAGCTGTTCATTTCAATGACTTTACTTTGCCATCACATTGAAAGAGTGAAACTATGAAATGACTATCTTTTAAAAACATTTGATAATGAAAAAGAAATGACTGTCTTATATAGAAATATCATATAAAGCAATCTATTGATACAATAAGTTATATAAACATATTAAGCTAAACAGAAATAAACAAATCTACATGGTACAAGCTAAATGCTACCAAAGTGAACATGCTATCGTCAGTCATGAATGCTCTTCAATGCAGGATTTTAAGTACAAAGTAAATTGAATAAACTTAAAGCCATTGCTCTCTTAAGCATAACAAGCTAGGATTGGAAAAGGTAGCTCTAGCGACCACTCTGGTGTTGGTGCATGGCTGGCAAACAAAGGACTAAGTAACAAAGGCTTACTACTTCCTGTTTCCTATTCCTGTTTCCTGATTCCTTGCAACACAGAACTCCTACACATGGCGCCAGAGGGCAGAATAGTGGAGGACTTGTTGGTTACCTGACAGGGCAACTTATTAGCTATATATCATCTCGTGTCTATTCATTTATTATACACAGTATTTGATTTTTATTAGTGACTAGTGATTATATCTTACCAGGATTTAGAATTTGAGCTGCGCACTTCTGTTCATTCAGGTGAAAATTATTGTTCATTACTGAGCATTGACAGCATTTAGTCAATCAATTACTCATTGGCTGGTCTTTTAAAGGCACCTTTTTATATTGCAAATTGCTGTGTTTATCAGCATAGATTTCTAACTCATTTAAGACCTAGAGCCTTAATTTATATCCACACACCTCTTTTCCATTCTTTACCTTCCTCCTCTCCTCCTCTTCAAAGTCTCTGTACAACAGGGTCCCTGACCTTGAGCAGTGCCAATAACAACCCTTTGAAACTGAAACTGGAAAGATCACACATTCCCGGCGGCGCGTTCCCCACCCCCCCTTCTCTTTACACCCCCTACTGCTGTGCTGGCACTCAGATCTCACCCACTCTGCTGTCAATCTGCGGCATGCAGAGGCTGCTGCATTCAGCTTCACCAGCTTTATAGAGCTGCTGTTCACAGAAGCTCAGAGCTATTGAAAGAATCTCAAGTTTCATGACTGTGAGTCCACTGAGTTGTTGTCACCTTCACATCATGACAATAGCCTTGTGATGTTTGGCTGCAGTTTAGAGCTTTGTGTTTGGGTTGTAGTGTTTTTTGGTCAATTCTCTTGTTTTGAGTTGCTTTGACTTGGGGGAAAAATGAAGATAAACTACCGAACTCTTCAAACAAGTTAACCAGGGCTGGGACCTACTTTGTGGATTGTTTTTACCCAAGGGCACATGCTGGCAGATTGCTATTCCAGCTTGGATGGAAGGCAGAGCCATAGAACTACAACTCTTAAAGTGCAGTCTTGTAGAGTTAGGCGGCTTGTGGCAACAGACACAGGCTGCTGTTGCTCATTTGTGCTCGTAGGTACTTTTATAATACCAACATTAATTCTTGTTCCTTTAGGGTCTGTGGTGCCAGGAACTGGAACAAGTTACTTTGAAATAATAAGGAACCACCACAGCGTTATGACTCATGAGATACTCCATGTGATTGGCATGGAGTGATTTCATCGTGGATATTGATATTCATTGTTCGTTGGTAGTGTTGGTGGTAAGATCTTCACTCGGACCCTGTGTTTTTGCCAACTTTTGTAACCAAATTTAAACACCTTAAGACATTCAAAATCGACATGTTAAGATGGTATTTTCTGGCGTCTTCAGACGTGCGAATTCTGGTCAGCCGAATGGCACATGGGTCAGCTGAATGCCATGTGACTGAGTCATGAAGTTCCACCATTGGTCGAGTGAGTGTTGGGTGTTGGAGTTTCCCCTCATTCAAAATGAATTGGCACAAACAGGTTCTATTAGGGACTCGTTTACAGCCATCTACCGACGTTTTGGACAAGTCACAGTCACCAGAAGACAGTCACCAGTAACCGCCCCGAAAGAGAGAGGCAACAGACTCTCTTTGTGTCTACTCTGTGCATATATTGTGTCTTTTCTAACTTTCTCTCTGAGTGATCATTTTACAGTACATACAGCTGAAATCACAGCTCACAGCTTTGTCTTTAAATGATGTGTGTGTTGATGTTGTCAGATGACGTTGTGGTTATAAAATCAGGATTTTAGCAGCTATTCTGTGACTTCTGGTTAACACGTAGTTTTAATGGACCAGTTTCAGTCACTGTTTCAAAGTTTTAGTGTTAAAAAAAACATGCCAATGAGAATTCAGCTCAATTCAGCCATATTAAAATACTGTATCTGTGAGCACAGAGAGGGGGAGAGAAGTGACTGACAGCTGACACTAGACAGGATGATAATACAACGTGATGACGTCAGATGTTCTCAGCAGCTCCACAACAGTTTTCAACGACGTCCAGACATATACTACTGCTAACTGCCAATCAAAATATGAATTCTCATCAATCAACCAGGTCGATAAAGGTTTACATTTAGACCTAAAATCAAATTTATGTGCAGCAGGGAGAACTTGTCTCACCATGGCAATAAATAAATAAATTCATATTATGTATAAAATATAAATAAGTATTAAAGTGCACAAACAAAACTGAAATACTGAAATTCTTTGACTTAAGATAGTGTGACTTATGAAATATGTCTTTGCTCACAATATGTGTTTGCTCAAACCTGGGTTTGTTTGTTTTGCTTTTTCTTTGACCATTAATCCCTTGTTCATGAAACATAATGTTAAATGTAAAATTCTATTCGGATGCAGTTCTAGTTTCTGTACTTCACTCTCTTTGTTCAGTCATAAAGTCACTGACAGACAGATGTAAATGTTACTTGAATTAGATGTAGCTTAAATCACTTCCATATTATCCGCATCAAGTGACGAGAGAGAGAAACCAAACAGATGTTCATTTATACAAAAAAATTGCAGTATTTTCATAGATACGCTCCCATCCTCTCTGTCAGTCATGATCACAGAGCCACGTCCTCCCATCTGGCAGGTTACAGAGCTGCTGTGCAGTAGCAGTAAACTTTAAACCCTTCCATACTCACAGCACAGTTTCTAAGTGAATTTCAAGATGCAGATTTAATGCTAAAATCTGTGGGAAATGCGTCCACATCATCTTTCCATATGATCTGTAACAGTTCAGTCACTCTTTGTGGTCATGAAGAGCCGGTCTTGAAAGGCTTAATAATATATCAAAAGAATTAAAGAATGTGTAGGTAATGCGCTTTAACAGAGCAAACTGATTCACCTCCTCTTTCGCTGGAGATTCACTAGGATTGTCAAATCCACACTGATCTGCATTTGGTTTTTTTAAAAAAATCTACATTTCTTTTTAGCTTTACCATTCAAATATCTGTTGTATTTCACCAGAAATGCTCCAGTGTCATATTTAATTTGAATTTTAATGGGGATTCTGAGATTTAGTAAATGTAAGGATGTCAGCTACCTATTACACACTTTTCACACTTTCCATAGTTTCGAGGAAGCAGGAAAAATAAAGTGCGTGACATTAGGCGGGACGATTGAATTGAACACAGGTCTGACCCTCATGTCTTGTTGCATTTGTCAGCCAAAAACCTCAGTCGTCATCACAAGTTTTCCCTTCTAATATATAAGAGGACACTTGGCCTGAGCACAGAGGCTGGTTGTCCATGAGCTTCGAGCCACGTAGCCTTGGATCTGCCATGTCAACTTAAGTGAAGCCAACATGATTTGATCTGTGAGGAACATTTCACATAAATTTCAAAAAAGGGACTTTTGATAGAAAAAGCAAAGGAACATGTGTCAAAGTTATGATATGTAACTTTTCCACATTAAAATGTCTAAAAATGACTAGAACTATGTTATATCATTTTCTCATTTCATTCTCATTTGATCATTTTTTCATTTCTCGACGTTTTTGTTATTGTTTTGATTCAGAGACCTAGAGGCAGAAGTTACAGACTGTGAGTTTAAAGTCAGACACAATACAGAGCTTTCTCTCTTGTGCAAAGACACATCATGAGCACAGTTTACCAAGCGTGAATGCTTTCATTGTTCATAGTTATATAGTTTGTGTGCATTAAAGTTGGCACTCAGCATCAAAAGATGTTTTGAGTTCCGAACGCTTCTTTGAGGTTCGACCAACTTTTACACCCTCGAGCTAAAAGAAGTTAAGTTTGAGAAGATGACTCAGCAGACTCGCCAGTTTCAAGCCGTCACACATTCATTTACCACAGTCGCTACATCAGTGAAGGTAATTTGGGTTTTGCTGCATTGTGCTCTAAGCTGCTTCAGGAAACACCACCTGTGTAACTGTGACACCTGCTGTTCTGTTCTGCTCTTTTGATATTTTCACTTTTAGTTGGTTTCACCTCATCAGTGTCCTGAAGTACAGCTGCAGCAGCAGCCAATTACCACTGATAGCTTTTCTCATAGAAACAACTTTAAATCTGATGGGCAGGTTTTTAAAAGTTAACAATCCAACACACACACATTGTATCACATTTTTGTTATGTTGGGGTCATAGGTCAGAGCAGTGTCCTGACATAGGGGCTATTATGAGGTTTTAAAAGAGCGATGGAAGAGGTGGTGGATTACACTGTTGGATTATAAAACACTCCCATAGAATTTTGGGTTTATTTGACGGACACACACACACACACTCTCACACACACACACACACACACACACATACACACACATACAAACAAATGTATATGAGAGGTAAATAAATTCCCCTTTATTCCACTTCCATTTCAACTGTTTTTCATCTAAAACCAAGTGAACTTTTTTTATGTTTACTTTGTTTTTTCCTCAATTCTCTTATTAAAGTCTGATTCAGCTATGAGACATTTATCTTCTGCAACTAGTGACATACACATCAGTGTTTGACAAAGGCTGTCACTGGGTCTGCTTTAGAGGTCTTTACAGGTCCATTTGGTTCCTTGTATTGAGGTTTGACCTGGGACCCAAGTAAGGCTGGGTCCATGTTATATTCATGTAATCATATTTTGTCACATCTCCTCAGTTAAGTCCCATTTTTCCTCTTCCCTCGCTTTTAGTATTTGTGTTTCTTGTTTTATTTTGATACTCACCTCTCCTCTTGTTCCAGGTCCTTTCACTTCCTGCCCTCCTGTTCTTCCCTCCTGTGTGATTACCCGATTACCCTAATGTGTTGCACCTGTGTCCCATTGTCTCCCCTGTCCCACAGTATTCAGTCTCAGTGTTCCCTTCACTCTGGGCCAGTTTGTCTCGTTCACTTTGTGTCAGCGTTCCAGCCATTTTTTCTGTGTGTGAGTTTTTCCTAGCGAGCCAGTGTACGACCTGTTTCTATTTACACATTCGTCATAATATCTAAGGGCCAACTTGATGTGAGCAGACTCTTTATCAGCCCTGATGATGTGGTGTGTCATTGCCCCACTAATGATCTCTAGAAAGTTGTGTATTGTGGGTCCTACGTTCCTGACACTCTGCAGTACATAAGTGCTTTGTGAGAATGTACAACACACATATTCCTAAATCCCTACTTGAAGTGGACCTCAAAAGGTAAAGTTTGTCTCTATGGTGGCTTTAGAGAAAAGCCCTGCGATCATTAAATCAACAGAAAGTAAAAAGCTAACAGAAAGCTTCATAAAAAAGTTTTAATTTTCTTGAGAGCAGGGATGCAAAGTAGATCAAAGTGAAGAAAAAAACAAGCTAACCTCAACATTTAGCTATTTGTTTGTGCGTAGGTGGAAAGTGCAGTGCTGCAGGAAGATCACCTGACCACTTCTGTTACTGTTCGAGGTCCGTGACTTGTGCCGATATGCTGCTCATGGAGAGGTTTTAAATCGTTCCTGACACTGGAAGAACTGCTCTCCAGAGAAAATGAATATGCAAACTATCATGTTCAACTGCAAAATGCAAAGTGGCTAGTAGAAATTAAATTATCTGAGACTGTGTTACCAAAACAGGGGCACTGTGAAGCACATTTCATTTGGCTGTTAATATAGACATTCATTTTGATTCAGCATTTATGTATATTAATCCATTTAATTGAATGACATCAGGTCATTCTTCAAAATGAAGACAGAGATTGTTGACTTTTATCCGTGGGAAAACAGGGGTGTTCATTTACTGGGGGATATCTTTGATATAGACATAATGATCCTTTCAGGACATTAAGAACATCTTCAGTCCGCCAGGGACATCCCTCTTTTTGCCCTCAAGGTGCACGGCCTTGGCAGCGTCTGTTGCCCCTACATCCACCTCATGAACCGATCGTTACAAAAAGAGTGTCCAGGGGTCTGGTGTCTACCCTGTACCAATACTTTAATGAAGCCTCCTGCAAAATGCTCCCATTAGATTGAGCACGGATTCTGAACTGGAGCAACAAGCTGGTCTCGAGGAATCCTGACCATCAGTTGATTCATTATTATTTTGTGCGCGGGACTTCTCTGACACGCCGCAAGATGAATCAGGTGAAAGTTACTGCTGATGTGCACCTCGTGTACATTAAAGACCGCGGCACATTTCTCCATATGACGTGGGAGTGCCAACCTGTTGTGTCTGAGCTGGGCAGCACTGATATCAAAGACACAACCATTCCTTCAACCTTCTCATACGAGCCGTAGGAGTGTCTCCTGAAATACCGCCCCTACGGCAAAAGGCGTACCAGACCTTGGTTGTCGTGGTTACTATAATAACGGTCATGTCTTGGTTAGGTTCAGGAAAACATCATGATTAGAGTTAAAATAAGTACTTCCTCAATCAACCAACATTAGACGATCTTTGTTGTCATGGTTACAATAATAACGTGGTTAACTTTGCGGAACGGTGATGTATAATAGAAACAAGATAAACAGCTGGTTTCACATGGGAATGGAACAGCGCTCGACTGTGTCATATTCATCCATCCACCACCACCTCCTCCTGACGTGGACTTTGTCTCTCTTTAAACTACGTCACCGCACTTTTCCCTTTGCTCCTGTCATCGTTACTACAACCACCAGATGTCACCAAGCAACGAAGCGTAACTACGGGTCATAATGCACAGACGACCTATGGGCTCGTTTTATACAGGAGGACTGTCTCCAGAGTCAGCACCTGCGACCACACCGGTTTTTGTTGCTAAATGACATTTCCTCACTTCCCTAAATGTCAGAAACGTGTCATGCTTGCCGGCTTAACAACTGCTAAGAAAATGATTGCAATGCGTTGCACGCCCCTCACACACTCTGACCATAAGACAGTGGGTTTAACTTCTTGACATTATATATATGGAGTTGTCAGCGGCTCGTATAAATAGGGCTAAAGAGGTGAATGTGAACATGTGGCTATCAGCGGCTGAGGCAATGAAAGGCCTATTGTGATTTCGGTATTTCGCTCATTCTCTGCTGTTACACACTTGACCCACATCCAATCCATCCAATCCGCTGCCACCTTATAGATCCATATAAACTCTTCCACCTGTCAGGTGTGTCCTTGGGAGGTTTTTTTTTTCTTTTCTTTCTTTTTTCTTTTAGTTTTGGGGGTTGCGTGATGATGATTATGATGTTACGCTTTGTTGACTGGCTGTACATTATTATGTTTATTTCCATTTTTGTCCAAGTGGAAAATAAAAACATTTGATAGAAAGACAGAGATTGTGTAATTGTTCTTTACCAGTCAACCTGCAGTGACTTCTCTCTTCCCATTAACCCTTCGCACACGGCGCCGCCTCACATTTGGATAGACATGCAAGCTTCACCTGCACATTTCTGAGACAATAGTGGCATGTGTGGCATTCTATTAAGGTAAATAATGACCGCTACATTTTCCTGTTTTGTAAAGGCAGAGAACTTTTCATTTTTTCTGTCACGATCGCATTAAGATAAGAGGAGTTTTATTTATCCCCAAGGGTAGACCTTCATTACTGCAGCGATGAATGGATGTGTACCAAAAGCAGGAAGGTGATAAACAACTGATGCTGCATAAATAAATAAACAAAATCTAATAGAAGAAATGTGTTTATGACAGGACTTTTTCATGGCCTTAGTCTTTGTATCTTTGCTGGCTATAATATTCACAGTGATTGCTATTGACGGCAGCAAAACAATTTGCTTTTATTTATATTGCAGTTACATACCAGAGAGCACATCTTTGTAATTATAAAGCCCCACTCTACCCATAGCAATGTGACCTCTTCATTCTTATTTCCTCTACAGTAAAAGTGCCGTGAGCAGCCCTCAACCAAATAGATCCAGCGGTTAACTCCCATGAAGATGATTTTGTTACAATTTAAATGTTTCAGCTTTCAAAGTGTCTATCTAAGATCCTATCTATCCACTTATATCCACATATATTTTTACAGTAATGGAAATAAGTAGTGGTTATAAATAATATTTTGTTGCTTTTCAGTATTTTATCAATTTTTCACGCAATAAAAACAAAAAGCCAGAAAGCACAGATATTTGCCAAATTGCAAAACAGAAATAAATGAACATGCATCGGTTGCATCGTGTGAATTATCATAATCATAATTTCACCATTGATAATATCATAAACATTCTTGTTTACATTACGATCATGTCAAAGGGATAAAGAAAACAAAACACACAAAAATATGATGATAAAAATAAATATAAATAACTAAATAACTAAATAAATGTTCGGGTGCCCCGTCCACAATAGATCAACAAGATCACCAGGAAGATAATCTAAAGGTCGCCAGATATCATAAAATACATCATCATACCCTTTAGTGTAGCACTGAGGTGTATTTTGCTGCTTTTTAATTGACAGCTTTTTAAACTTCTTCTACAGGCCCATCACATAATCAGTTATAGTGTTGGAGTTTTTAACAGATTTATTAAAGTGGAATCATCGCAATCACAGAAAAAAACTAAACAAAAAAAACATTGCAAAATCTAATAATGAGTTATTCAAGCAGACAAAGTAATAAATGCAATGTGTGTGTGTGTGTGTGGAGTCTTGACCCAAACTAACTGGTGGAAGCCAGGACACCCAAATACACATCCTGTCACAGAGCAGCAATGAATGTTTTTCATTTCTTCAACAGTAACAAAGATCTTAATAATGTTTACATGCCAAACTGTAAGAGTACATTGACTATATAGTTGTTCTAACCTCAACCACACCACAGTCACCATGTGCAGATATTGTAGAAAGCAAAAATTTGAAAATTGTTGATAATTGCCCGACAGTGGGGTTGGACTGTCGACATAATGACAGTAGACAAGCTCAGAGAGGTGGTTATGTGTTGCTCTTTAATGGAGGCAGGGAAGGAAAAAAAACCCCACATTAACGAGTTAGTCTTAATTCTTTAAATCATTCCTGCGGTGAAACTGAGAAAATCCTGTTTGAAAACACTTTTGAGAAAACGGAAATCTCACATTTGCATCGCTTGTTTTCTAGTGCAGTGCCATAATGAGCTCATTACTGCCAACTGAGACTGGAGGTTGGAAACCACCCACTGGCTCTTGCTGGTTGATGAGAACCACAGTTGTAGTGTCTGTTTTTCCCAACAGCCACAAGGGGCAATAACGAGCACCAGTACACACCCACAAACAAACTTCAGCAAAAACTTTATTGAAAGTGATTTTTTTTTTGCAAATTTTGATCTGGTGAACCTCTTATACTTCTATCAAAGTGCAGTGCACCACTGCTTCCCTGAACTTTTCTATAAGACCTTCAGTTCTGTCTCCTAGACAGTCCCAAATGAGGCTAAAGAAACAGGAGATGTTTAAAATTTTACAATTATTACTTAAAAAAAATCTATAACAACCTCAGAGGAAATAGTGGAGGTTTTTCGGGGCAAAAACAGTCTTGTTATATGAGATTGCAAATGGCATCCTCTATTGATTGACCACAGTATTTCGAGATTGTTTCAACATTTTCTGCAGAATTTGGCTCATTGTGTGAAAACTCCACACACAAGCCAAATAAGACACTTCTATGTCAAAAAAAGTAGAATAATACTGTACAGTACACAAAAAAAGTAGGGAAGTAAGGGATGGTTTTAAGGATCCCGTCTTCTGTTTAGATCTGGCCACATCACCTCATTCACATCACAAGCAATATTATCCCGGGCCAGGAAATGGGGGAAATATCTCCTTGCATGCCGTATCCATCCCTGTAGTGACTCCCACTCAAGGTGTCCACATGCTTCTTCCATGGTTTGCAGTAGAGGGCATGTGGTTGGTGGTCATATACTTTCCACCACCAAGCTGAAAATAACTCCTCTATAGGACTGAGGAAAGGGGAGTAAGGTAGCAGGTGAAGAACAGTTAAGTCCCGGACCAGAGCAGGTTCACGACTGTTTTATCCCCTGGGGGCTGGCGCATGTTTCATGGGCGTCACCCGTCTTCTCATGTGTTTCCACTTGGAGAAGAGAGTAATTTTCCACTGAACTTTGGAATAATTTAAATCTAGAGTTTACTTATAAACTCGCACATCCTTCTTCCACCATGACCACAAAAACATTAAATGAAATAACATAAAACTACTTGCACTAATAATGGCAGAGAGGAGTAATAGGAGTGTTCAAACCTGGAATTAATCATAATACAGGTGGTTAAATGGTCAAATAAAAATATAAACATTTCCCAAAGCTAATGGTCTATACATATGGATTACACAGCAGTTCTTTGACTGTAAAAATAATAATATGGACATGCTGGATGTCATGTAGTGTGTGTTACCTTGTGTGAAGGATGCTGACAGTATGGTCACATTAAAATCTACATGTTACATTTCAAACATTCTATGGGATAGAAATTTGGGATTAAACTATTGCATAGGAACATCTCATGAGTTACAGAACAGCTAGATATTTAATTTCATATTCTTCCTCAGATCTGTGTCTGTGAAGAAAGTTCTGCTGATCACTACCCAGGATTGGAATGTGGTTTGTAGTTTATGACTCTTATCTAGAGAGGGACAGAGGAAGGAGGTTGGTGTGTGTGTGTGTGTGTGTGTGTGTGTGTGTGTGTGTGTGTGTGTGTGTGTTCATGCATGGCGCAGAGAGGCCAGGATTCACACCTTAGTGATAATCAGTCCTTTTGTTGTTACTTGTCCTCTATAAGAAACAATCAAATATCATTAGACAGAGTCTTATTGTTACAAACTGGAGAGTTTGCCTATATTCTCCAGTTGTCTGGTGTCCATTGGTTGATCCTCTGGAGCTGACCCTTTGACCTTTGGTCTGGTTCTGAGTCTCTCTGACATGCTAAAAGCATGGTCTGTTTGTGGAAGGGTCCTTTGTCTCTGTTTCCTATCAATCTGATAGTTTGATGGTGGGAAGAGTCACAAAGTGTCAATTGTGGGTCCGTAACGCTGCATGTCCTTATAATGAACTTCCTTAATGGCTCGTGACTGATGCCAGGCCAGGTATGTCTGCTACATGAATATGATGTAAGTAACTCTGGTGTAAAAAACGCAGGATTACAACAACACAAGGATGAGGCTGAAAACGTGTGACTAACAGAGTCCTGGACTTTGATGCAGCTACAACCTGTACATTCTATTGTTCTGTATAAAGCTGCACTGATAAAAATGAGTTGTTTCTGAATATTTTCTATTTTCATGATGTGTGAAGCCTGTATGACAAAATTAAAAAAGATGTACAAGACAGCAGTGCTTTGTGTTAAGATAATCAGTGCTGTTGCTGCTCTGAAAGAATAATTCAGATGGTGCACGTGTGTACGGTTTTGTTCATTTTGTAAAACGGAGTGTCAGGTTTTGATTGCACGGTTTCATTTTGACATAGAAGTGAGATGTTTATCTCCATGTGTTTTGTCTTATTTGGCTTGTGTGTGGAGTTTTGACACAATGTGCCAAATTCTGCAGTAAGTGTGGAAGCACTACAAAAACTGTAATCACTTTTGAAAACAGGCCTCATTTTTTCAGAACACTTCACACAATTCACAAAACAACCAAAGTCTAAAACATCTCATACATCCTGCAAAATGAAGCACTGCATTCCAAAAGACATAAACACTTATCACAATCAAAATTTTGCACCAAATAGCACACCCTTCATTCATATTCCTGTTACACATTTTACCACTAACTGTTGTGCTCAATCAACAGCACTTCAATCTTTGATCATAGTTCTGTATGCGGAAAATCTTTTTTTATTTTCCTCCACATTAAATCAAACTAATGCACAGCACATCCTACGTTACAGTTGTAGGGACAAAAAAGAAAAATGCTTTATCAAAAGCAGTTTTTTGATCAGGGCTGCATGATGGGAGCTGACATTGTCCCATATACTACCACATATCTGTGCTGCTCTGCATCACCCAGATGGTTTGTTGATGTCACAGGGTTGTGCAGTCTGTCCAAAAAGGTGAAAATGTGGTCTGCGCTGTATGGAGCAAGGCTGACATGGCGGTGGAGGACACCATTCTTTGTGATGGCGGCACTCATGGCAATTGCAATCATTTTAGGATATGACCTCTTATCTTCCTAAGCGTGGCGGCGCTGTCGGCACTCACAGTAAAACACCTCCCGTTCCTCTGAAAACATGTGACCTCTTCCTCCACGATGACTCTGCCCTTTCCACTCGGTAAAAGATAACAATGACAAACAGTGTGGGTGTGTGCAGTATAGTACACAAATGCTTTTTACGGTTGGCTGTATAGTATGTACAGTATGATAACCATCCATTCCCAAAATGCCGTGCAGTACATGGGTGGCTACAGTGAGACCTACAAATGTTTACGTAATACAATGCAGTAATGTGTATTTTACAGTAATGCTGAAGCAGCCATTAGACAGGTTTATACCTCATTTCTGATGGATGCCGCTTTGAACCGACTCACGTTGGGCTGGACTCTTGGTCCAGTCCCTCTCATATTTAACCCATGGTTGATGACATCATCTAAGTGTGGCCCTAATCTCACCAGAGATGGGTTTCCTTTCTTCTCCTCTTCACTCTCGTCCTCTTCCTCCCTGCTTCTCCCTCTTGCTCTCCTTGCAATGTTTGCATTCATTGTTCAAAACAGGTACTACTGATCTGACCTTTGACCTTTTTCCATAGGACTATTCTAAAGCAATGACTGGTTAGAAATCAGTTAAGCAAGTAGTTCTTTGCACATTTGAGGAGTGGGTGTGTGACTAGGGTTAGGTTGAGGTTAAAACTTCCGTGTACTTCACAGCAAGAGCATAGAGCTTTAGTTGGACTACACTGTATTGTACTGTTTATGCAGAGGATGTGCAGCAATTACAAAGGTACAATCTAGTAGAAAGTCGAAGACCTGTTCTCCAGTCTAAATGTCTGTATTATGGTTGAGGTTGGGCTGGACTCTCTGCCCAGCCTCCCTCATTGCCAGTCCATGATTTAAGACATACGAAATATTCCTCTTCCTCTCTCTTTCACTGCTTCCATGTTTGTAATGTACATTTTTCAGTTTAAGAAATAAGTGTTTTCTCATTGATTGTAAGATTGTAAGAAGTAAGTCTTGGACAAAGTATCTAATGTAAGAAAAACAGTGGGTAGTGTTCTTGCAGGTGTGTGTGGTAGAATTGAAAACAAAGTGAAAAGAAGAAAATGTGTTTGTACTTTTGGTTCCTTTGTTGAAGGCATGATTACAGAAGTTATGGTTTTGATTCTTTTGTCTAAACATTCATTTTCAGTCTGTGACCAATCACAAAAAAAACTGTTAACTAAATCAAGAGGCAGAGTGATCTACAACATGTTGATGTTTTTGTCTTTTCAGCCCAATATGCCGTCCTCTTAAATGTGAGCTGAGTGACAGCTGAAGTTGGAGAAATTAAAAAAAAAACACTGGAGGAAGCAAAATTCAGTCTCTTTTTTTTATGCTTTTGTTAAAGGTAAAAACACATATCTGGGAAGTTACCAGTAGATTACCAGAGCAGAAATGTAATATATAACATATGTCCCTGTATCGAGAGTGATGTTGCCAAATGTGTCACTTATATTATCACATATATACATCCACTGGATATATGACGATGTATGTTTATAAAAGAAAATTAATATATATAAAACATCTATGTGACGGATTTTTGTACAGTATAACATGTGACCGTATTTGTGAACTATATATATTTAATTTATATGTAAGTTTAATAAAACACCATACATATACAAATTCTATGTGTTGATATATATTTTACTTTAATTAATTTATCATTATTTTAAACACCTGCTGTAGCTACTGTATGTAACATCAACATATACTGACAGGCTTTGGGAGTGATATGTAACACATATTGGAATGTTCCAATTTCTAATAGGTATAAAAATCAATAATTTTTACATATGTTTTCCTTTTAAATGTACATATATTTCATATATGGAGATTCAATATATGTAGATATATTACATTTAAGTATGGGTTACCAGAGCAGAATGAGTTTGATTTGTATACCCATAACTCATGAATACATGTTCCCCCTCCAATCATGTTTATAACCCTGTTATAAACTCTTTATCATGGAGCATGTTGCTATCATGAAGAGCTCTGTGTGTGTGTGTGTGTGTGTGTGTGTGAGTGAGAGAGAGAGCGAGAGAGAGCTGTCGTAGTCTTTATGGAGCGTAGTGTAGATCAATGGCAGTTTTGCTGGTAATAAGGACATCTCTCCCGCAGCTTGTTTTAGCCGAACAAGAGCTGCAGCCACTGTGACTTAGAACCTGCTTTTTTAGCCCGGTGATACGAAGCCCCGACAAGCCTCTTTAAAGCTGTAATCCTCCGCTTTTAAGAAGCAAAAGCCAGTGCCAGCCACCATATCGTTAAGAGAAGCTCTAAGACATGCTGATGCAGCTGTCACACAACTCCCACTCTAACATTGTGTGGACGTTGTGGTTTCAGCACATAACTGGGAAAAATCACGACGTACGCTGTTTAATGGAAAACCTTCCAAGTCCCCCCGTTTGCATACGTTTACAGCGTGTGTAGTCAATGTAAGATGTTAATCCACAAGGTATCATTTTTCTTTTCAGTTTTGTCTCTTCGATACCCACTGCTCGCCGCTTTGTAGTTTCTGCAATTTACCACGAGTCGAGCCGTACGGGTGGTATTCTGACGTCAACTAATACGGATGAAGTTTGAGTTTTTCTGTAGGTGTCGCTCTGTTGTTGGCTGTTTCTGTTTATCCTACACAGATCTTCTGTTTATTCTAGCCAACTGGGAGACGTCAAAAACACCAGTTCAGTGCGCATCAGTGAGACCTGTAGTTATTAAAAGACCACATGTACAGTTCATTTCACTGTCTATCTCAAATCAAGTGGAGAGGACAGAGAGATGAAGCACAGCATTAGATCAGGCAGATAATCTAAGCATTGACATCAGCTGTTATAGTTCAGTATTTCCAACCATCGTGGCAGAACTTTGGAGCCTGTCTGACTGAATGAAGTTTGTTTTGAAGTTACGGTTGTTCTTAGTGCTGGATAGTTCCTGCATCAAATGAAATTCAGGTGAACCATGCAGCACTTAAACCTTTATCTGTTTAAGCAAATAGAAGAGACATTGTGGTGATTATGATCATTGTTATCGAAACTGAAACCGATGTGTAATATAATAACAAAAAGGTAAAAATAATCTGCAAACAAGGCCTCTCTTTTTCAAAGAGAAATACACAATATACCTGTTTTTGAACTGATTAAGGAAAACACCCATGCTTCACAGACCAGTGTATGTCACCATGGCTACCAAATGATCTTGAGAGATGGATCGCTTCCTTGACAGATAACGGATCAGCGGATGGATGTAATAGGAGCTTATTATTTCAATTCATGCTAGAATCATTTTATCACTAACCCTATTGGTCTTCTTTACTTTCACACATAAATGAACCGGATCAGATCCAAGTGGAGCCGGGCTGAGACCCCCCCATCTTGCACAACAGTTCAACTGGACTTCCCCACCAGCCTATAAACCGCAGACTTGCACTCCTCACTATAAAGTGAATAAGGATTTATCATCAGCCAAAATGATTCATAAATGGATGGACATGATGATGCTGTGACTAGTGGTATCAGGACCAGATCTGACCGCCCTGTCCCACTAATGCTACAGGGCAGGACAAGATGTAACGGACAGAAAAACATCAAAAAGCACAGGGAAAACAGGCTCAACAGAAACACTCTCCCATCACAGAGAATATATAAATATCAAATACACACAAGTTGTACATGATACAATTTAGTGTCCAGCAAATGGGCCGTTATTAAGTGGTGTTTCATTCTTGTCTGTGATAATTACAGGAAGTTCTCTTCTGCTAAGAACTCCCGTCTCCTCTGCTGTGATTGGTCGGTTCCTTAAATGCTAGTTAAATGTTAATATGTTCTTAACTTTGAGCAGCTAGACAAAAAAAGCACTTTGAAAAAACACTGTGCGATTGGAGTGCAGATACAATCATTCATTTTGATCTCATCTGTTGTAATTGGGCTGCAGTTTGTACAGTCCTTATTTATTTATCACTAACAGCCAGTGTAACATCACCAACCGCACAGATGTAAGCTGTAGCTTCCACATCTGGGAAGTCTGTCAAAACCTATCAGGAACTTCATTTCTGTCTGATGCTTCCTCTTGTTTCACTGATATATATTTTTTTAAATGTTAAATTTTTCAGCATGCTTGTAAAAGTCCTCATATAATGCGCATTTATCTTAAAAAAACAAAACAGACAGAAATCGATATACAATATATACACTAACATCAGCCACGCTCTACTCTTTTGTACAACAACAACAACAACAACAACAACAACAACAACAACAACTCCTCCTTCAACATGAACAAACATACAGGTCATTATTTCAGCTATAGGAGAGTCTTCTGAAATAGCGCCCCGATGCGGCAGGTGTACCACACCTGGGTTGACATGGTTACAATAATAGACGAACATACTGTACCGACAGCAACAACCTTTGTCGCCATGGTTACTATAGTAACAGTCATGGCTTGGTTAAGTTCAGGAAACGATGAAGATTTAGGTTCAAGAAGTACTTCTTCAATGAATGTCCGTTGTTTGAGGATT
Organism: Seriola lalandi dorsalis; assembly: GCF_002814215.2. Classification (NCBI taxonomy): domain Eukaryota; kingdom Metazoa; phylum Chordata; class Actinopteri; order Carangiformes; family Carangidae; genus Seriola; species Seriola lalandi. The sequence goes on along the minus strand of NW_019525547.1, from coordinate 787,205 downwards.
TGTTCAGCGTCTTGAATTTGTCTAACTTCACCGTTTCACTCTTCCCTGATCCATCATCATCCACCACTGTGTGAGCTGTGTTTGCTGGGTAAAGATCCTGCTACTGCAGAACCATTTCCTGTTGATGAGCTCCAGGCGACAGACAGTTTGTGCTGTTTCTGTCAATGACCAACACTTGTCAAGGTAAGTTTTTACTCATGCCATGCTCCCGTCACAGACCCTATAAATCAGGATTTACAAGGCCCAACAGGCTCTTTAAACTGCCTGTTTTGTCCGCCTGCGTGTCTGTGTATATTGCTCTTGATCACTGCAGTTTATTAGCCCTTTATCTTTGGGGCTGCATCTCCTAACTGCCTAGATAAATAGAGCAAACTAGCCTGAACACAGTGCACAGTATTCATCCAGAGCTGTAGAAGTTGTGACCTTTTCTGCCGAGTCTCTCCACACAGTGCCGAAGCCTTGGCTCTTTAAGCTGGCTAATGATCCATAGAGGAGCCCTGTGGCTCAACCTCTGTAATTATACTCTCTCTCTCAAGCTTTCCCTATCACTCTCTGTCAGGCCTTTCTTTCTCCGTTTCACTCACACACACACTGGTGCTTTTTTTTTTTTTTTCCTTTTGCACTCAGTTATACTCATCCTCCCCTCTCGTTTTCCTATTCCTCTCTGTGCTCCATTTTATCTCTCTCTCTTTGTTTCCCTCTTCTCCTCTCTCTCTCTCTCTCACCCTCCCTCCATCACTCTATCCGCTTCCCTCCCCTCCCTCATCCCTCTGTCTCCTGCAGATTAATTACACTCTAATATATGCACAGCTCTCCTCCCAGGGAACCCTCCTCCACATCTACCACCCCTACTCTGGGGCTGAATAATGGAGTCGCTTCATTCTCAGCACGGGGCAGCCCACATGGGTGGAGAAGCAGCCTCAAAGGATGCATACTTGAATAGTTGACGGTCTGCCTGTCAAGCTGGGGGCTTTGGACAGAAAAATGTGTTCCTCTCTCTATTTGGATGGAGATGAGCTTGTCCTCTCAAGCTTGTGCAATGCTTAAAGAGACATATGTTTAACATAACCCAACAAGCACCTGTAGAGGAGTTATGAAAGGTTAGAGTAACATGATGTTAATGGAAGGTCTCGGTTCAATTTCCTCTTCCGCTAAATCTTTTCTGTGAAATCTAGTTGTCATGGACCAGACACTCTCTCCTGACCAACATTTTAAGTGTTTGATTCTTCTTTTTTTTTCATTGTGGCCCATCCTACAATTACCGAAAGATATACAGATGTACAGTTTAAATACAGACAACAGCAAGCTACAGATAGTCAAACAAAAAGTGCGTACAGCTGTGGTTTGCTTTTAGCAGCACTTAACCTTTGCTGTAAAGGAATTAATATCTGGAGTTAATTTGATTTCAGTAAGTGATGTGTCCCAGAGTCGACAGCCCTTTATGGAGGAAACTGATTGTCCAAATTTAGATCTACAGTGTGATATATTGCAATTGCCATTCACCACGCTCCTAGTTGCTTTTTTACTGTCTTGCCTGTGGATATATCTGGAGAGAGAGACTGGGGCTAAACTGCTGATACATTTATAAACTAATTTCAGAAAGCAAAGCTGAATAAAGGTCTCAAAACTAAGTCGATTGTATCAGTATGCGACAGCAACTGCAACTCCCTCCTCACCTGTCCTAGCAAAACATTCCTGGAGTGGTCTACAGTGCTGTTGCTAAGCTACCAACCAGGACCCCATTTCTAAGAAGTAGGCCTATAATCAATCAAGAAGAATCAATCAATCATAATTCAGTTAATGTCATGTGTCAGGATGGCTGGACCCAAATGCAGGCAACAAACCAGGCAGGAAAAATGCAGGTACTTCAATAAAACAAAGTCCGGACAAAAAACTCACTAGATGGCCGTCAGGAACCAAACACTGGAGATCCAAGTCAGGAAAAACAGAATCGGCGACAAACAGAAAATCTAAATGCCGAAAACAGAACAGAGGCCTGTACTATGGCGCAGGTTATCAACTGGCTCAGTTAATCCTGGGTTTACCTGTCCGGTTACTAGCACGTTCATGTGAAAGAGACGGAGTTGTTAATTATGTAAGTACTTAATATGAAATGAGAAGAAATGCTGATACTTGCCAGTAAGTTTGGTTGTAACCACGCCCACGAATGATATTGAACAATGTGAAATGTAAATAATGTGATCACATGACTGGAATAAAAAAATATTATTTTCATGTCTAAATATAATTACCATTAAAATCAGACTAAAGATATATTGTGAATAAGTTGCTTTTCAGTCTGATGATGAACAAACTGTTATGAACATTTGATGCAGATAAAACAGTCAAAGTTAATGTCAGACTGTTTCTGCTGCAGAGAGGAGAGAAAGAAAAGAGGAGAGGAGTAGTTGATGTCTGATGAGTCAGTCTGACTGAAATGTTCATTTATAATCTAATAATTAACAGTGTGTGGCTAATTCTTTCTAATCAAAGACATCAGAGGTTTAGTTTTTATTCCATTTGTGGTCTCAGAGTCTCATGTTATTCTGAGCTGCAGTGATGAAGAAGAGAGTAAAAGCTTCATCACTGTCAGGAATCCTGTCGGATTAAAGAATATTTGTTCAATTAAAATTAAGCTGTGATAGTTATTATATTGGCTATTTATTTAGCATGATAAACACTTTTTTTAGAACCGGAGTGGACACATGGAAAGACCCAAACAGAAAAACTATTCCACTGATTTTTTTTATATCTACTGCTCGTTATTATTGATCACTTCATTGTAAACTCTTTTGTCCCTGTCAGGATCCTGTAGGAATGATGATTTTTCCAGGTATCTGATTGGTCAGTAGTTTGGCTGTTGACAGGTTTGATCTGATCCTCTAAATTGACCTGCGCTGGAGCAGGTTAGGAGGTCAGCGCAAGTTACCATGGTGATTTACTCCGGTAACAAGTGAACCACCGTCGTAGGACTGAAAACCCAGAGTTAAACCTGATGTTACCTCGATAACCTCTAAGCTTTGTAGTACAGGCGTCAGAGAACTTCCATGTAAATAGGAAGAGGGAATAAAGACTTATAAACTTATATACACAAGGGAGACGAGAAACTTTGACGGAAATATTATAAAGCGATTTATTGAAACAATAAGTGACATATTAAGCTAAACAGAAATAAACAAATCTACTAATGAAACAAAGTGTGAAGTAACTACAACTACACCAAACATTCATAAAGGCTAATGATACATGCTAATAATATGGGCTACCTGCTACATACTCTACATTGGCTACATGGTACAAGCTTTAAGCTACATGCTACCAAAGTGAACATCTACAAATGCTATCATCAGTCATGAATGCTCTTCAATACAGGATTTTAAGTACAAAGTAAATCGAACAAACCTACAGCCTTTCTTAAGCATAACAAGCTAGGATTGGAAAAGGTAGCTATGGTGAACACTGGTGTTGGTGCATGGCTGGCAAAACAAAAGAGTAACTTACAAAGGCCTACTACTTCCTGTTTCCTATTCCTAGTTTCCTGTTTGCAACACAGAACTCCAACAGATGGTGCCAGAGGAGAGAATAGCCCTCAAGGCTTCTCTTGTAGGTGGCTGTCATGCAAAGACGTCAGTGGTGTGTTCCATTTCTACAGTATTTGCATACAAGCTCACATACTTGAACAAAGAAGCTACCTGACTCTCATCGACCTGCTCATTCACACTGATGGAGATAACAGCTCTCATACGCAGCATCAAAGTTCAGAATGCAAATCAGACATTTTATTCACCCGTCTTCAATTCTACACTTCCGTTATCTCCGGGGTTTGTGAGGTGTATACCAGCATCTGCCATTCCCTTCAGCACCCATAGGTGCAGCACAGCAAGCTTCAGCTTCTTTTGTGCCAAACACTGTCGGTCACAGCAGCCTCAGACAGCTGGCAGGGAGCTGAGGCTCAAGGCCTGTTTGGCAGTACACAGATATCCTGTAGGTCACTGCTGTCATTGTTTCGGTTTACAACGATGTTTAACTGGAGTTATAATCAAAAAGTCCTTCTGTCTCCTAATGGATGAGTTTTTGCTGCAGTTTACAGCTGCTTTTTCTTTCTGAGTTATTACTACTACTACAAACTCTGGCTGATCTGCAAACATTTTCTATACTTTTTATTTCTCTCTACTAGCCTAATTCAACTCCCTTTGCCACCACAGGGCCCCATTTAATATAAAATATCTGTTTTCAGAATCCAACGTTCACCAGACTTTGACACACTTCATTAATACAGTTGATTAGGCGGGTGTCTGGACTCTAAGCTAGCACCTGACAAGGCATTCATGGCCATGCTTCATCTATGGTTTGAGTTATACGGTGGCCCTGAGAGCTCAACCCACTGCAACTTACGAAAACACATGAAACTACCCAAAACACAAACAACTTCAGAAAACATCTTCATCAATTTGACAACACATGTGCTGCAAATAAGACGCAACGCAAGTGTTTCTAAGGGACAGTAAAAAGTGATGAACCTGGCTGAAACGCAACTGTTGTTCAATGCTCAATTTTGACTTTTGAAGTTACCCATACAGAAATGTGATATAATGTAATAAATGTCACCTAAAAGAAGATATATTATTATCACATTTATTCATCAGATACAAGTTTATAACATATATGAAATACCTATAATATATATATATATATATATAAAATAAAATATTCTATATATTTTTATATCGTTTTCTTAATAATTTGTTATTGAATTTAAAAATACATGTCTAACTTTTATATTAACATAAATAATATCAACATATACTGACAGGCTTTAGGATGGATGTATATTTATGTGACATATGTCTACAAAATAAGCATACATACTAAACATGTTTCTATTCGGTGGACATACGTGTCAATATATGTGTCATGTGTCAATATATGATATTGTTCAGGTTCCGTATGTAATGTTTATATATATAAGCTATATAGACATATTTGATTTTACTTCATATGCACATATATTTCATGTATGGAAATGCAATATATTTATGTATATTACATTTGCTTATGGGTAAAAGCATTGAACAAGTAATTTTTTTGCCTTAATTCCAATAGCGACTGTGAGAGAGAGAGGGGGGGGGGGGGATGACATCCAGCAAAGAGCTTGTGTTTTGTCTATTTTCATGTGTTTTCTGAAGTTGCAGTGCCTCGAGCTCTCAGAGCCACATTATTATCGAGCAATCGATTATGCTAATCTCACAAATGCGCATCTGCTCATTAAAAGATGGGACTGATAAGGTTGAAATGAACTATTTACACTTGTTTTAATAGTTATGAGGTTTGGTAAATCAGACACTCATACAAGTGAAAAAATAAGAAGTTGACGGTAACATTGAACAAAGCGGATCTAATTCCAATGCATGCAGGTCCTACACTGACAAAAAAGTGTTTCTTCTTCTCCTTCTTCTTAAATGTTCTTCCATGGGGTCCAGAGTGAAAAATGAGCATAGAGATTCATTCTTGACCTTGAGAAACCATATCTGATGAAACATTTTAAACTCGAGGTTTAGTTGCTACTAATGCGTTTTCAGAGCTCTGTATCCACGACGGGTTTCAGTAAATGAAATTTTATAGAACTGAAAACGCTAAAGACTACCTTTGAACAGCGACATGAAATAAAATCCCCCCCACCCCCCTCCACCCTGAAAAGACCACCTATTATTTTTTTATGCAGTCTTACAAATAAAACCATCATCTGAGCTCTCTCAACTTTCACATTTTGAGCAGATAGTTCTCATACTGCTCACAAATTGTGAGAGCAATGTCAGCCCTGCAATCTTTTGCAGCAAATGGGATTATTGGAGGAATAGATTCATCAGTATTCAGGTCAGGTTCTTTCTTATTAACACAAAGAAGAATGACGGAAGGCAAAAAAAGAAAAGAAAAAAAGACAATGTTCAGATGAAAATAGGTATTGTACAGTGGATGGACTTGGTGCCATAATATTAGTTACAAATGTTCTCGTTCGTACTGTTTGTGATCTGCAAAGACATCCTGCGGCAGCTGTTGTCATGTGAGAATTTTACAAGCAACAACTG
>NW_019525547.1:775277-776099 GCF_002814215.2 Seriola lalandi dorsalis | reverse complement strand
CAGGTTGAAGCTCTGACTGTGACCTTTACATCCAAACCTATTGTGGGATCTTAATTTGATTTATTTAATTAATCTCAGAGCACTCAACAAGATACGCAAGTCATTAGCTATAGACACTGACTAATGATAGCACTCTCTCTTTCTTTCCCTATTCATTTGTGTCTCACCATCTGTTGTATCTCTCCTCCCTCATCTTTTAATTCTCATTTTCCATCTTGTGTTTGTCTTTCATCTTCTCTGTTTTCTTATCTTTCTGTCCGTCAGAATGATCAGACCCAAATCTCCTTCTCTCTGTCACCTCATTTCGTGTGTCAATATTTTATCTCAAATACCCACTTTGCCTTTCACACATACACACAGGCACAGCAGTGAAATACAGCAGCAGTGTGTGTGGTAGTGTGTGTGTGTGTGTGTGTGTGCGCGTGCTTGGAGAGCTGTTTAAGGCAGCAGTAGGCTTGTCCATTCCACTGACCTCCTCCAGGGCCCGCGTCTGTGTGTGTGCGTGTGTTTGTGTGTGTGTGTGTGTGTGTTTGTGTGTGTGTGTATTATCACAGTAATAACTAGTGATCACTGCTTCAAGGGAAACACCATAACTCCATCAAGCCCCTGAGTGTGTTTGCTTGGGTCTGTGTGTGTGAGAGTAATAGCCTTCAATGACTTTCATCTTCCCCATTAACTTCCTCTGTGTTGTCTTGATGAAATAAATAAGTAAAGTATTATTTATAGAGCACTTTCCAAACCAGGGTTACAAAGTGCTCAACAGTTACATAAAGATGATAAAAGCATCTGAATAAATACGTGCAACAAACAAAAAGCTAAACT
>NW_019525547.1:765879-775257 GCF_002814215.2 Seriola lalandi dorsalis | reverse complement strand
AAGAACATAATCCTCATGTAACAACCTGGCTCATCCAAGTAAGAATGGGCCGGTGGAGCATGTAAAGGACGGCATCATCCACTCCAATATGTTCTTTGTAGGCGAACTGTAGGGGGTCTAGTGCATGTTCAACCGCTCCAGGGTCTTCATGATGTGTGATGTGAGGGCCACCGGTCTGTAGTCATTTATCTCAGCCGGTTGCCCTACTTTAGGGACCGGAACAAGACATGATGTTTTCCACAGGACCAGGACCCTCCCTGTTTGAAGGCTTAAGTTTAAGATCCTCTGGAGAGGCTCAGCCAGCTGGGCTGCACAGTCCTTTAACAGCCTCGGACACACACCATCCAGGCCTGTTGCCTCTCCATGACGTAGCCTCTTGAGCTCCGCCCCCACCTCCTCAGCTGTAAAGGACAGGAGGCTTGACCCAGTGTGGAGGGAGTTGCAGCTGCAGTGTCAGGTTGTGGAGGAGATGCTGTAGGAGAAGCTGCAGCTGAAGCAGTGGGAGAAAGAACAGGTGAGGCTGTGTCACACCTGTTGTAGAACAGCTTGAACTCATTGGCCTTGTCCACATCACCTGATGTTGCCTGGCTGTTCTTCTCTTTATAGCCAGTGATGATCCTCATCCCCTTCCACACCTCTCTGGTGTTGTTGTGCTGCAGCTTCCTCTCTACTTTCTTTTTGTAGTCCTCCTTCTCTTGCTTTAATCTCCTCTTCAGCTCATGTTGCAGACACCTGAGCTTCTCCCTGTCTCCATCCCTGAAGATGCCATAGTATCGAATGCAACTCCACTACTACTGCCTCACAAAATGCTGGCATTGCAGACATTAAAACTGGCTGTTGGTCTGCCTTTCATTTAAAAAAATTTCCACACTGCACTTATCCGTGCACTGCCACAAAAACACCTGTGTGACAGCTGACATGAATAATAAAAAGAATCAATCTTAGGTTCATGCTCAAAACAGCCAATACGATCAGTTAAAAATGCCTCGACTAGCGTTCCTAAATATAAGTCATTAATTTATATATGTTATATGTGAATATGTTTAGTTTACATGGAGTTTATGGGACAGTCTTTGATTTTTTCATCACTAAATTATGATCCTAGCAAGAAGAACACTGAAACTGGTATAGTATGGACTCAAATGCAGCACACAACTGGATATAGTTTGTAATGTAAAGTCTTGCATGAGTACACATAGAACAATCTGGAAACGAGTGAATGAACCGGGGGTGCATATATACTGGCTTGATGAGCGATGAGATGCAGCTGAAGGTGCTGATGAGATAGAGCAGGTAAGAGTAGAGGCAGATTGTGACAGAACACAATCATTCTCTGTGCATCTGTAACACAGTAACACACATTGCACCTCAATACTTCCTGTTATCTGCAACCGGCTTTTGTCTGGAACATGTGATCAACATGCGGGTTAACTCAGCTCAGATGGTAATTTGATAGAACAGGTTGAAGCTCTGACTGTGACCTTTACATCCAAACCTATTGTGGGATCTTAATTTGATTTATTTAATTAATCTCAGAGCACTCAACAAGATACGCAAGTCATTAGCTATAGACACTGACTAATGATAGCACTCTCTCTTTCTTTCCCTATTCATTTGTGTCTCACCATCTGTTGTATCTCTCCTCCCTCATCTTTTAATTCTCATTTTCCATCTTGTGTTTGTCTTTCATCTTCTCTGTTTTCTTATCTTTCTGTCCGTCAGAATGATCAGACCCAAATCTCCTTCTCTCTGTCACCTCATTTCGTGTGTCAATATTTTATCTCAAATACCCACTTTGCCTTTCACACATACACACAGGCACAGCAGTGAAATACAGCAGCAGTGTGTGTGTGTGTGTTTGTGTGTGTGTGTATTATCACAGTAATAACTAGTGATCACTGCTTCAAGGGAAACACCATAACTCCATCAAGCCCCTGAGTGTGTTTGCTTGGGTCTGTGTGTGTGAGAGTAATAGCCTTCAATGACTTTCATCTTCCCCATTAACTTCCTCTGTGTTGTCTTGATGAAATAAATAAGTAAAGTATTATTTATAGAGCACTTTCCAAACCAGGGTTACAAAGTGCTCAACAGTTACATAAAGATGATAAAAGCATCTGAATAAATACGTGCAACAAACAAAAAGCTAAACTGATTTAAGAAATAAGGACAAATCAGCAGAAGGAAGCGTCAGTTCCCCAGAGAGACTGATCCATAGTCAAAGAGCCAGTCAGCACTGAACAACCAAGAGCCCTTCTTTTCATGACCCAGGAAGTAGAGGTATTCACAAGTCCAAAAATTGGTGCCCCGACCCACATTGACCCGAACATGTACTACTACCTGGAACCAAACCAGATCAGTCTTGCAATTAACAAGTTAATTACATTACCCAAGCATCAACCTATCAGGCAAAAAAAAAATGAAGCCAATGCCTAAGAACCAAAAACTGCAGTTCCTCCTAATGACCACTACAGTCTGGCTCCAACAGTGAGTCAGTCCCCATAGACTCCCATGTTAAAATGTCCAACTTTACAGCAGGGATGAACATGTTTACAGCCTGGTGCAAAAAACTGCTTTGGTCTCTATAGTTAATTCCCAAATGTACAACTGTACAGGCGGTGAATTTTTATATAACTTGCTTGTTTAAATGAAAGCTCTGCATAATTGAGGGGGTGTTACTTTGAGTGACAGTTGGTTGAGCGCATGCTTGGCACCAGCTGGCATGCACCAAAGTCTCGGCTTCAGATTGCCTGGAAATTCAGCGGAGTCAGGCACTGGCAAGATGGCGACGGTGGAGCAGCTCACTCTGAGCTTCAAAACCGCTCTTCAGAAAACCTGTGGGTGACGTCACCGAGGCTACGGCCATCCTTATTTACAGTCTATGATCAAAACATGTGTTTAGCCATAGGTGTGCTATCAGAACCTCATTGGAGATGTAGTTGTTAAATTCTTATCTCATCACAGAGGAGAGTTGATATCTATGGATATGATGCTGCTCCACACATCCACAGAGTTCATATTCCTGATGATTCAGGATCAAACTTTTACCCACAAAAGATTAAACTTGACCTTTAGGTAGATGACAGTTTATTAAAATGACTATTATCCATTTCTGTAAGAATATTTTCTAAGGCTGCCTGAGAAAAGCACTGAAACCAAATTACTAAATTAAAATTTCTTCTGCTCCTGAGGTAGAAACTGAGGATCGCCTCTCTTGGTAATGTTGTGCACAGACAGGCCTGCACTTAAGCTCTGTACCGAGTTTATTAGCTATTTAAAGCCAGAGGGGCACAGGGGGTAAAACCAATACAAGGTGTAAATTGGATGTTTTGACCTACGACAAACTTAATCAGTTTTTAAGAGCACCGAATTTAGGGACATGCCCAGAAGACATGGACCAGAGAGCTAGCACTGTCCCTCATCTGCTGCTTTTATACATGATGAACAAATGAATCCATGTTATGGAACTGAAAATACTGTTTATTCTGAAGCTTTTATACATGATGAACAAATGAATCCATGTTATGGAACTGAAAATACTGTTTATTCTGAAGATAAATGCAAGTATTATGTAGATATACCATACATATTTCCTCAAAAGAGTTCTGGAAAAAACAATCAAACTATTACCTGAGGACAAAAAAGAGTATTAAATAGGAGATAAATAAATAATTAAAGAACTAATTAAATATAAAAATATAGAAATAAAGATAAGAACTACTGGAGACAGGATATTTGGAGAGCAGTTGGGCATTAAGGAAGGAAGCACCACACGGCGTCACAGACAACCAATGCTTTGAACAATGCTAGAGCAAAGGCGGCTCAGAGAACGCTGTTGTGATTTGTGTGATCTGCTTCATGCGAAAATTAAAATGCAACAAAATACTGATTATTGAGCTGGAGAGCTGAGAGTAATTAAATGCATTGGTTTATTTATGTGAGGAAACAAATCATGTATCATATGAAGTTTGTTGCTTATTTATTTAGTATACATATACATGTTTCTCTTTTTCTGACAAACTGCAGTGAACAGTGAACGGAACCATGTAACTGAACTATCAACGAATGAACCTTCCAAAATAAAAGGAAGAGAAAAGGCAAGCAGTTTTTTTACCATTGAGTGGAATCCAGTTAGAAGTTGAGTGAATGGATCAATCCCTTTCAAGTGGGGAAGCTGAACACACTCTTGAGGGATAACTTGACAAACGCTCTGTGTTGTATCTCTCTAAAGTGAGATCTATAACTTGTTAAATATTTACTTCTAATGTGGAAGTTTGTGATTTGAGGAATTCGCTTCCACCTCTCATAATAATCCGTTTAATCTTGGATCAATCTCCACGGTTTTATTTCTTGCCATGAAAATGACTTGGATTCTGATGGACATATATACTGTATGTATATACACATATACACATACATATTCATCATGTATTCAGGGAGCTTTCATATAATACACATTATATAAAATGTATGTGACTAATGCACCAGATCGTTCTCATCTCTCCCTTTATGTCATTTCCTCTGCTGCTCTGTTTGTATCAGTGCTGCTGTCTGTCATTCCCCTCAATCTTATTCTTAGTTCCTCTCCCTCCCTGGGTTCCCTGTTTTTGCTGTCTCTCTTTCATTTTTCCTCAGCTCTCTCTCTCTCTCTCTCCTCATTTTCTTTCCAGCTTCATCTCTCCCTGTCACTCTAAACTTCCCTGATGACTCCTTCTTTCTCTCTGTCTCTCTATCTGTCCATCCAACACCTGTTCACTGGGCCCATTTCTCCACCTCCTTCCCCCAGGTCTAATATTTCCATCTTTTTTTCTGTCTCTCCATCCTGTAATTTTCTCAGTTGTTTACTTCTACGCATTCCGTTCCTCACTTTCTCCTCTGTCCAATTGCTTTCAGTATTAACATCTCCTTTCCTTTTTTACCTTCTTGCTATTTTCCTCCTTTTTCTTTAACACTGGTGTATATCATAAAAAAATCTCTCTGTTTATCAGCAGCAGCTATCACCACATTTACATTAGATATTGAAACATAATCTGCCTCTGAATATCTTCACTGGATAAGGTGTTAGAGCTTGCCGTGTCCACGGAGATGAGAATAGGATAAACTTTGTCAAGGAAAAAAACCACCTGCTGGGGAATCAGATTTCAGCCAGTGTCAGTCAGTCAGGTGGAAATGCACTTCATGCAGGGTGCATAAGAGGAACGTTTTCACCCAAGTGGAAGAAAACATCCATCATCATCACCAAGTCGTATCCAGAAACATCTTTCTGAAGGTGGATGGTGGTTTGATAAAACTGTCAAGAGCTGCTTATAAACCCAAATATTACATGATTAGAACCTGTGTTTTTCAGCTTTATGCCATCATACCAAGACATGTCATGTATATTATAACTACATATGATTGCAATACCAGTGGCTGGTTACACAAGGCTGTACCAGACTGGTCAGGAGACTTAGGCCTGTTGTAGTTTTGCTTAGATTAGTCTGGTTAAGCAAACATGGTGAGATCTGTGTTTTTACATGGTAACTGTTGACAAACAGAGGAAAACGAGGTTTGTTCCGACAAGAGGGCGTCCTTCTCACCCGTGAAAACATGTTTTCAGTCATGCTTGTTTTTTGTTCGGTAAAACATGTTGAAATAGTTGAGGACTTTAGTCCAGAGGCCGGGGTTTCTTTTTGATGCAGATCTGGATCAAAATGTTTTGAAGTATTTTTTCTAACAATTACAAATTGGGGAATTTATGACTTGTGGTCTGCGACTTGTCTTTTTCTTTTACATCTGGATCCACATCTGGATCCTGATCCACACCCAGATTTAATCAGTTCAAACTAATTTAAATGACTTAAACCACTCTTTGTTTAACAGTTCATAAAAATGACATAATGCATAGATATACCGGGGATAAATAAAGTATATATCTTTCTACAGTGTCACACATTAACACACACCACAAATTGTTTAGCATAAGTAAAGTTTACTGGCTAATAATATGTGGTTTACCATTCTTACAGGTAGACAAACAGCACTGTGTACTTTGTGTGTACCTAGCGGATCAGGGCAGACTAATCCCTGGCCAATAGCAGAATATTCTTATTGAGAATTTACAGTTTGCATAAAGCAAACATAACTAAACATGACAAAACCCAAAAGGTTACTTATTGACAAAGATAAGATCAAGGCAGAAAAAGTCACTTATGGGCATGTCCCCCCTTCCTGGGGTTTGGGCCTCAATATATAATAGTAATCTTAAACCAGGTAAATGTATTTAATATAAAAATATGTACTGGAAACATTTGTGCAAATTATAAATGCAGGACTTTGACAACTGTCTGAACCCAGTGTCCCCTTCATTTTTCATCTGAATTTCATCAGTATTTCAATGCCCTTCCTGCTCCCTGCTAAATTGACCTTTGACCTGATTGATTTTCCCTATGTGTGAGTCTGTGAATTCCCATTTGATCAAAACTGTGTTTACATACAATCACTCTTCATTCACTCTTGATCAGTCTATTGCCTCAGATCGGCTCTGTGTCAGTAGGGTCATTGTATTCTGGGATACAGTAGCTACTGTATAGCTAGTACTTTGCTAATGTTTAGCAGATGTGTCAAACATGTGTCTTTACTTCTTTGACGTTTCATTTGAACCAGATGCAGGGTTTTATTCGTCGGACGTCTGGATCTGAGGAAATGTTAGACAGCTCAGCTCCCAGCTGCTGGAGACGTCCTGTCCTGTGTCACTGAAGAGCTTCAATCAGAAGCTCTGATTATTAGTGAAACTGCTTTATTCAGTGTTTCTATTGGTTTGAATCCCCTGGTGTGTTTGTTATGGAGAGGAGGACACCTCTGTGGATAAGTCAGCTGTTGGTAAAAACCTGCTGAACGTCTGCTTCATAAGTTATCAGAGAAACAATCAGAACAAAGGTTAGCATCAATCTCAGCTCCAACTCTTCCCTGAGTCTCTGTCCTCCGTACAGCGTCGCTCAAACTCTGACTTTAAATGTCAAACTGCTTCATTCAGTGTTTTTAACAGTTAGAATCACCAGGTCTGTTTGATTTCCTGAACCACTGACACTGAAGGAATCCAAACAGGGAGGAGCTTACGTTAATGATGGGGAAGACAACATCTCCCACAATCCCATACTATTTCATGAAGTCACCCAACGCAGTCTTTTCTTATTGTTTTGATTAACGTTGTTTCTACAACTTTTAATAAATGATCAGCACTTAGGCTAAAGAGTGTGTGCTGCCGTCCCTTTTGTAAAAGTAGTTCTAGTGGATTACAACAGAAACCAAGCATGTGTGTGAAGAATTTAAAAGCACTTTACTTGCAGCTGCACTTCTTCCAGTATTTGTGAGTTTTAAAATGCACATCACCGTAGTGGGAGACAAATGCCCTTTCAAAGGCAAATAAAGTACCGGAATTAAATTTATAAGCTGCAGTGACGTGCAGTAAGTAGTTTTAAAAACAAATGCACTTTTTATAACAATGACTAAGCTGTAGGAAAGTGCTGTGGGTAAACTTTAAACGTGATAAACTTTGTTTAAGCAGCATTTGGTCCAACTTTGCAGAGAGCTGGACAAAAATACCTCTGTTGTGTCTGAGAGAGAGAGGGAGAGTAATGAATGAGAGAAGATGTTCAGAAGCCGGGGAAGATCTTTCCATACCTTTCTGTATACTATGAAAATATGTTTCATGTCTACAGAATGCTGAGACATGGTCATGAGGACAGCCGGCGACAGTCCAAGCCCCAGGGTTGTCTGACAACTGTCCCAACCTCATGGACAAGATATCTCAGTGACACCTTGACTGAACTTCTTCAGATTTAGCCAAAACATCCACTGGAACATAAAGATGAACTGATTAGATTTTGATGGTCAAAGGTCATAGGTCAACATTGTGGTGACCTCACAAAACACAGTTTTGGCCTTGTGAACGCCATATCTCAATAACACCTAGAAGGAACTTCTTTAAAATTGGCACAACAATTTACTAGGACTCAAGGATGAACTCATTAGACTTTGGTGGACAAAGGTCAAAGGTCAAGGTCACAGTGACCTCAAAAAACATGATTTCCAACTTGTGCATGCAATATCTCCAGAGGTCTTCAATGGAATCCCTTCAAATTTAGCACAAACGTTCAGTTGGACTCAAGGACAAACTGATTAGACTTTGGTGGTTAAAGTATACATGTCAATGTATGTGCACAAGAGTGACATGATACACAGCATTGCCAACTCTTTCAATTGAATTCACTGACCTACAGCTAAAACACAACAATGCAACGGCAAGTGCAGGAAAGGAAAAGAGAGAAAGCATTTGTTAGAATACAGGCGTTCGCAGTGATTTCTGATGAGTAACACTGATCGTAAAGATAACTTTGGAAATCATATAAAATAATCACACATCTACTGTTACAAAATCCTGTGTTTGGCCTCCTTTGCTTTCACACCAAAAACCACTAGAGTCCACCTTGAAAAGCGGGCAGGTTGTTTAGTCCACACCGTAGTTTTCACAACTTTCACAGCAGCCCAAAAAACCAAACAGGCAGATATAATTAGAAATGAACCAAAAAGGTTCAACAAGAACCCCGATTTAGTCATGATGGGTGAATGTGTGCATGGGTGAATGAGAGGCTTTGAAAAGTACTTTTTTTGCCCATTTGCAATTACACAATTCAGGCAAGTTTTAAGAAATGCTTCAATGATTAGTATCGCTTACCACAATCAATGAAGGAGAAACTGCACAACAAACATTTGGTCAGCAGAAATGTAATGTATGCATTAATTCATTGTTAAACCTGCTGTTATGCTACTGTAGGATTTAAATGTTAATCAGTACTGTATATTTTAGTTTACTAGTTTTAGTTAGTTACATTTAGTATAGTTGTTTTACTAAAAGTATATGTACAGTGTTTATACAGTTAATTATTCACACATTTATGTTTACACAATTATTATCTGTAACAGCATCTTTAAAAACAGTTGCAGTAACCTCCTGAATCCATCGGTCTAGTTTTCCTCTTATTTACCTCAGTCTGAATCCCTTTAGCCTCTGATTGGTTAGTTTAGTGACATGTTCCTTGGAAACAGGAAGTGTTGTAGTTGTGTAAGTGGATGAACTGTGGAGAAAAGTATAACTCCTGCTTTAAAAGTTAACCTGTCTCCATCCAGCTGTTTTTTTATTTTTTATTTTTTTTATCGAGCGTGATCCAAACCACCACATATGGAACCCTCACGTTACAGTTCTTTCAGATGAGTCACACACAAACACAAACCTACGTACAAACACACACACACACACACACACACAAACACACACACACACACACACACACACGGTCACGTTTCCATACATATAACAACAAGACTCACTCCATCAAAATC
>NW_019525547.1:765408-765829 GCF_002814215.2 Seriola lalandi dorsalis | reverse complement strand
ACCTTTCTGCACTCCTTCCTGGCTGAAGAAGTGTCGGATGGACAGTGAACATATAAAGGAGAATATCTAAAAACCACTTCTATGGTAATCTTCAAAATATTTACCATTAACTGACAGTAATACAGCGGTGATGCAGAACCCCCGAATTTTCCTGCTTCAATGTCTTCCCTCAAACCGATCAAACTTAATGCCCATCTTCCACAGAGAACCCTACACCAAAGGAAAAGATATCAATGTAGCCCTGTCTAAAATCATTTATAGTACATAAATAGTTGTATAAAAGGGCCACATGTTCATAATACTAAAACTGGTTAAAAAAAGTCTATGTATTGGATAAAATGTATAAATATCATATGTACAGTTAAAAAAGTTAAGCTATTTACAGTTTAAAAGGTAAAATGCATATAAAAAGGTCTGTTAG
>NW_019525547.1:748999-765388 GCF_002814215.2 Seriola lalandi dorsalis | reverse complement strand
AATGAGAGAAGATGTTCAGAAGCCGGGGAAGATCTTTCCATACCTTTCTGTATACTATGAAAATATGTTTCATTTCTACAGAATGCTGAGACATGGTCATGAGGACAGCCGGCGACAGTCCAAGCCCCAGGGTTGTCTGACAACTGTCCCAACCTCATGGACAAGATATCTCAGTGACACCTTGACTGAACTTCTTCAGATTTAGCCAAAACATCCACTGGAACATAAAGATGAACTGATTAGATTTTGATGGTCAAAGGTCATAGGTCAACATTGTGGTGACCTCACAAAACACAGTTTTGGTAGTTATATTTAGTATAGTTATATTTAGTATAGTTGTTTTACTAAAAGTATATGTACAGTGTTTATACAGTGATTTATTCACACATTTATGTTTACACAATTATTATCTGTAACAGCATCTTTAAAAACAGTTGCAGTAACCTCCTGAATCCATCTGTATAGTTTTCCTCTTATTTACCTCAGTCTGAATCTTTCTAGCCTCTGATTGGTTAGTTTAGTGACATGTTCCTTGGAAACAGGAAGTGCTGTAGTTGTGTAAGTGGATGAACTGTGGAGAAAAGTATAACTCCTGCTTTAAAAGTTAACCTGTCTCCATCCAGCTGTTTTTTTTTATTTTTTATTTTTTTTATCGAGCGTGATCCAAACCACCACATATGGAACCCTCACGTTACAGTTCTTTCAGATGAGTCACACACAAACACAAACCTACGTACAAACACACACACACACACAAACACACACACACACACACACACACACACACACGGTCACGTTTCCATACATATAACAACAAGACTCACTCCATCAAAATCCTAGCATGTCGCCCACAACATCACACACTTTCACCTTTCTACTTATGTTGAACTTTCTCTCCTCAATCTCAAACACACACACACACACACAAACACCCACCACTTCACACACACTCCGCATCCTCCCCTCATTCTCAAAACAACACAAACTCACATCCACTTCACCTGCTCTCATTCCTCATAAACCTCTCTTCGTAATATTCATCCTACACACACACACACACACACACACACACACACACACACCACTTCACACATCCTACCTTGCCTCTCCTCACGCTCTACACCTTTTTGAAACTAATGAAAAAAAGATGTAATGTATGTGAGAAGAGGCTCCCTTTACTGTTCTCTCCTCCACCCTAACCTACCGCTCTGATCATTCTCTCCATCATCTCCCCCCTCTTCCCGCCATGTACCCCCCCCACACCCCCACCCCCACCTAGTGTACTCTTACCTGCAAAATCATCCCACGTCTCTCCTCCCTTTCCCTATCCTCATCCTTCTCTCTCTTTATTGCCTTTCCTCTCTTTAATCTCCTGTACTTCTATTTTAATTTTCCTCACATCACTCAGCTCTCCTCCTCTCTGTCCACTCTCTTTAAACAAACGATGATACAATCACTGAAATCATATAAAAGCCCATAAAAAGCGATGTGATAACGGGACTTTAAGTCAATAGTCTAATAAAAATCATGACTTAAATATATGTCAGCCATTAAACTTGGAACACAAGTGACAATTAATGTGTAATGGGATATTTTCATTGTAGGAACATTAGCCAGGATTTTATATTAGCAGGTTTGAGCTGTTTCCATGGAGACTATTAATTTATTGAAAATGAAACTTCATCATGGTGGCTCAGACACTAAATTGAAACTGCAGTCTCTCCTGTACAGATGTATGTTCCTACCTGTTGCACTGTGTAACCCCGAACCTAGGATCACAGCCACGCAGCAAATGTCACAGAAGCAGATATTAAAGACCACAGGTTTGTATTCTCACAAAAGCATTTACAGGTTTTCAGTAATGGCCGTCATAATGTTTTTTCTTTTTTTTTTTTACTTTGACTTTTTCAAAGCAAGTAATCTACCTGTTCTATGTGCCTACCCTACATCTAATTCCTTTTGCCATGTAAATTCTGAGATGTAATGGCTTCCTGGGAAAGTTTATTTTTAATCATCAAAATATATATATTTATATATAAATTATAAATATATTTGGACTTTGTTTGAGTCTTTATGTTTGGGCAATTGTCAATTCCTGTTTATTTTGTAGTAGCTTTCCACATGTGTTTCATATTAGCTGTCAGACTCCACAACTCCTGCTCTTCCTGACTATGTGCAAACTTGCACTTTTTCATGTACATATCGTGTGTATTGTGTATATTGTATTTATTAGTGTATATTTGGTATATTTTTGTTGTATATTTCCATATTTCCGATGTTTATTCTATAGATGTTTATTTTCTGCTGTGGTAATTCAATTTCCCAGTTGTGGGATAAATAAAGTTAATCTAATCTAATCTAATCTAATATTAGTTTTTCTGTCACATTTGAAGGAAAAATGCAGACAAAGGGAGTTGGTTGAAGAAAAGGAGTTTTAATAACAAAAATGTAACTCACAATAGGTATCCAAAACAAAATCAGGCAGTAACAGAAAACCATAAAATAAAAAAAACAAAAAACTAAAAAGACTAGGAACACAGGACAAACGGGAAACTTAACGGAGGCAAGACACACCAGGGAAACTTTACAAACACAAACTGAAGTACAACAGCAAAACTGACAACAGCAGAAAGGAAGATAGAGACTGACACAAAAGGGAAGCGAGGGTGACTGAACACAGGTGAAATACATTAAGGTGGAACAGACAATCACATGGAGGGAAATGGGACAAAGACAGGAAGTAAAACTAACACGAGACACATGAGGAAAACTATTACAAAATAAAACAGGAATTGCCAAATCTCCAAACATACAAAGTCAACAGTCCAAAACTCCAAACAAAGCATCAACAGAAACAGACCTGTCGGGGGAAAACCAGGACAGATGTGCTATCACAGGTTGTAAAACCTTTACATTGTTATGTAGAAATGTCATATATGACACAGTGTATATGCCCCTCTACCGAGGGTGGTGTTGCCATATATGTCACCGATAAGGAGATTATTATAACATATACAAATCCTCTTCGTATATGAAGATATAACTTTATAACATATATGAAATGTATGTAATACCCACAGTAAAATTTGTATATGTACATTTATTAAAAATATCTATATGATATGATATATGTTAACAATATATGTAAAAAGAATCTACAGTATATGCTTATATATGTTTAGGAAATTATTCCAAGTTCTAATAGGCTTCACATATGATTTTTTTACATATATGGGGTTACTCTGAGTTATATCCTCTTATGTGATGTGATGGCGTGTAAGGTCATGTGATGTGACGTCATTTGTGTGGTGTGAAGTTGTGATGTTACGTTACGTTGTTGGTTATGTGACAATACATGATGCTACATCTTGTACTGTTACATAACATAATGAGTTTGTTACGTAGAAATGTAATATATGACATACGGTGTATATGCCCATCTACAGAGGGTAGTGCTGCTATATACAGTATTTCACCTTTAAGGAGAGAAGTTATTAACACACAGACGTTATGCGACGTGATGTAGGAAGGGCCACCACTATGCACTAATAGCTAATAAATCAATAAACCTCTCATATGCGCCTCATAGATCAAAGCTCTACCCTCTTGCATAGTGGAAATGAAATTAGAAATCACAGTGTAAGTTATTGTAAAACATTTATTCAAGGAATTGAGAAGGAGCTGGAGGAAAGAAATGAGTGGTATGAAAGGCAGCTTTGGACCTGTCTGATGTCTGACGTACCTCCTGAGCAGTTTCAGAGGACTGCCTCCTCTAATGACCGTCTGTGGGGAAAATGCTTTTTAGGATGCATGAGATTTTTCGGCTCCAGTGCCACCTTGTTAAATTGAACAGCAAGAAGCGTCCCACAGGGCTGCCCCTCATCCCTCTCTCAACACACACAAACACACACACACATGCACACACACCTCTTGTGTACAGTAAGGAGGAGCCACAGCGTGATCTTAATGCAGAGAGCCTCCTCTGGATGAATAAATGACGCTCCACTGTTCAGTGTGGAGACATCAATCAGCATCAGTTTAATGTTTCCTCCGTCGCTGTGTCTGTGTTCTCTTTATGTTGTTAGTGTTGAACGTAATGTCTGTTTCTAGTATGATGGAAACATATGGAGCTGTATATGAGTTCTCCAGATGACTCGTCCTAAATTAAACATGTTTGTGCTGAATGAAACTCAGCTCTGATGTGAATGCGGCACAGGAGATGCCAGTGTGATGCTACAGGATTTAGTTTTGAGATTCTCAAGCTGCATTGAGTTGTGTTATTATAATTAATGATTTTTTTAGACATATTCTATTTGTGTTTATCTTTTTGATGATCTGTTCTATTAATTTATGTTTTAATGTTCCCCAGATGGTTATTACTTAATACCAATAATTCCTCCACCTGCTTCTGAATAACTCTAACTAATTTAATTGATTAATTAATTGCCTCCTCTCAGCTTATAATGACTCTTAGTTGTACTGTCTGGGCACATTATTATCTATATCTATCTCTCTATATATCTATCTATCTATTATCTATCAGTATTTGTGGTATTATATTAATATTAAATCTGATTTTCCCAGCCATTGTTTAACCTATATAACTGCATGTAACCGATGCTTGCAACACGAGGCACACACACACACACACACACACACACACTCCGACCATCTGACTGTCACTGAAGCGCTGTATGTTGCTAATGTTGCTACAGACAGACAGAAGGGTCTGCATACTTGGCGGCCAGGAAATTTTTGTTTTGAAATGAGAAAACCAAAATTGGGAAACAGCTTGTTGCTCAGTTTCATTATATTTCATTTTGTGTAAATGTGAAAGTGAAAATCACTGCAACTAATGCACCTGACTTCCTGGTATGTGACAAGCGGCAAACTATTTTCAATGTCACATAAAAATAAAATCAATGCAAAATTGAGAAAGATGATTTCCACACATGTATTTCAATTCCCAATTTCCATTTATAATCATATTAAGAAAAAACATATAACAACAACAGTTTGTTTTTTTCTATCTTCCGTTTTTGTTATTATCAAAACAAGAAACAGGAAATGGGCCGTTTGCCGTTTTTGTTTCCCTAGTTCGAAATGGTAATCAGGAAACGAGCTGTTTCTCAATTTTGGTTTTCGCTGGCCCCCAAGTTCATGGACCCAGAATGCTTAGTTCAGTTTCTTAGCCTGCTGCTTTTTAAAGTTATAAATATAGGACTGTGGGACAGAGAGAGAGAGAGAGAGAGAGAGAGAAAGAGAGAGAGAGAGAGAGAGAGATATCCTTCATCCTGTCATGGGGTTGTGATAGGACAGGAGTGAAAATCAGCTCCTGTGTCACCCTCTAATGATAATCCACTTGACTAGTCGTGTCTGCTGTGCTGTTTATATATACTTGCCTTTCCTTAATACATACATAGCATGTTTTTGCAAATCATGTATTTATGACATCATTTACATGATCTTGAGCACATTTCTGTGATGGAATGAGTCAAATTCCTCGTACGCACCAACATACTTTGCAAATAAAACTGATTGTTCTGTTTTTCATTTCCTTTTCACAGTCAGAATGATATCTTTTTATACACTAAACTGTAAATGTGTTACGAGCTGAATGTTGCAAATGTGTGTGTGTGTGTGTGTGTGTGTGTGTGTGTTCTTCTAAAAACATCTCTTCATTTTTTTAAGTGAATTTTTCAACATGAGGCAATTACAGTGAAATCAGCGCTCCACAGGAAAGATAAAATATGATGAATGCAGCAATCTTTTCTCCACTGCTCAACAGTCGGGTCTGATGTGTGAAGACGCGCTGCCACTGCACTAAGAGGAAAATTACATTTTAAATTGAATTTTGAAGTATTGTTCGTCGTATAGCGGCGGTGTAGGACAGATGTAGGATGGGAGATTTTTGGCATGAATACCTGGATGCTTTACATTACATGTGTAAGAAGATTTACAACTGTGCAGCAAATTCATTGTAATCTACTTACTCATGGACAACTACACAATAGGTGAGGTGGGATGTAAATGAGGTTTGCATGTAGGCTTTGTAGCGTACCGTAAGTCATATTCAGGAGTGAAAATGTTCCTGCAATCATGGAGCGATTATATAAAGGGAAAGTGTCAGCGAAAGAAGAAAATAGGAGAGCTGAGAAAAGACTCAAAGAAGTGGTTCTTCTGAGAAGAGAGCAATTAGAGAAAGTATAGGGGGAGATGTAATGCGGTTCTGCAGGTCCTGCTTCAGTAGATTAGTTTTCAGTGTCTGATGGAAGATGAGGTGTCGCTGTGAACTTACCCTGACGGAGAGATCATTGCAGCTCACGAGAGCGGAGAGAAAAGAAGTTACTCTTGGATGAAGGTCACTTTGTAAGAGAACACAGAGAGCTGAGCAGCGGCATGAAATTTCAGCAGAGAGTTTAAGACTGGACCGTGTTCTGGAGGTGAAGCACAGATTTATTCTTGTTCCCTGTTTTTTTTTTTTTTTCTGTCTCTTCAGTCCTACATCTGAGGCTGAGGGAGTATCTGGGCGATTGGGAAACTTTTGGCTCAGGAATGAAAACAGACACTCAGGAGACAGAGATTTTGGGGCAAAAGCATCATCACAGCATTTTCTTTTCTCTCCTGGGGAAGCAGAGCTAAGGCAGGCGGGTCTGAGGACAGGCACGAGGTCACACACACACACACACACACACACAGGCCGGCAGAACAAAGACAACCGAAAGGTCCACGCGACAATCACACAAAGCTAGGGAGTATATGTGCTGGGGCTGATGACCGCTGAGGAGAAGGGTGTGTAGACAGGTGACTGGTCGAAACACTGTGGAGAACTGGTGGGCAGGGTAGCAGCAGTAGGAAATGATGGAATGGAGAAATCAGTGGATTTACTGTATACAGTAATCACAGTGGGACAACATCAATGTCAGCTGCAAGCGCAGTTCGTCAGTTCAATAAATCATAAATCATCAGTCATAAACAAACCTCCAGGCAAACCAAAATGATTAGGAAGTAGAAAATGAATTGTTTTAACCCAAACTGTAGTAAACATCCAGTGCAGTTCACAATTTGACCACATAACCATAGTTTTGCACACGTTTCCTGCCTCGATTAATTAGAACTGACATTTCAGGCGCACTCGCTTTCAGCTCATAATGGTTCATCTGGCCAAACTGTCGGCTTACTAACACCCGGACAGTCCTGTCACTTGTGTTAGTTAGACCCATTTTTTCTCTAGAGCTAATGACCAGTAGAAGTGATAGCTGGGCAATGGAAACAAAACAAAACAAGTTATTGTAACTGGGATTTATGTTAAGCTCTGTTGCCCTTGCAGGAACAAGGTCCTGGGTTCAAACCCTCCAACCAGGTAGGATCTGGACATAACCTTATATTCTTTCATGTGACTATCTGTGAAATGAGTCTATGAATTTCCTATTGAACTCACTTATTTACTGTCATGAATCTTCTATTTAGTTGTATATAAAGTTATTTCTAACTTGAATACTTAAACACCGTAGCCTTACTTGATGATGGATTTTAAAGGGAGTTGACTCATGATCAGATTTGATACCAAACTTTCACTTAATAAACAGCCACTTTGCCCAAAACGACTCATGGCTGCCAAAGCTTTCATCCCATCATCTGAGTGCACCTGTCGTAGGTCTATAAAACTGACTTTGAACCGAAATCTGTTTTAAACTGCCTTAAATGAAGTGGCTGGGCTAATTAAGCAGTTTTTAACTGCGAAAGTCTCATCAGCCTTCAGATCTTAGTATGACCACCGTAACTACTAAAACCACATCTAAGGATCCTCTGTGAAGTCTTGGTACGTACAGAGGCCAGAAGCTCTGCGGAGAAGCCTGCTTTTTTTTTTTTTTTTCTCCATCTTACTGTTTCATCCTTTCATCTGTCACTTGACTCATGGCTTCAGTAAAGGAGTAAAGGCTTCAGTGTAAGTGTGTGAGGATGCATGGACCGGGTATTGAGAGGAACAGGAGGTTTTTGAGGAAAGAGGGAGTGATGGCCCGCAGGTGCAAAATCCTGCAGCAGGAGTTCTCTGTAATCGATGTTTGCCTGTTGACTGTATGAGGCAGACATTTATACTACAGCCACATCACACACTACAGCACTTACATGGCCTGATAAGGAAAATCCACCAGCAGAACAGATATTTAGGGAAATAGAGCCAGGTGCCCCTTAAAGGTGATCCATCGATGACCATGCAACCCGAGGCAATCTTACATCCTCTACAAAGAGACGTGTAGGAAGGTTCAGGAAAGAAAATCAATGTTTCCAACATACTGCACCACCGACTGCAAGATCTATACAGAGAAAATATTGTTGCCAATACAACACCAGGGCAACATAAAACCGTGAAATAGCTCGAGGAGAAAAAATAGACCCATAAAGTGGAGCTGGACGATGTCATGGCCATGAAACATTCATTAAAGCCTGGTCCTTTCACAGCGCGAGGGTGAGGACGCTGGGTCGCTGCTGTGGCAATTCTCCACATAGGATGAAGTGTTAATGTGGGAGGAAAGATGGAAGGAAGGAGAGATGGGAGGGAGGGAGGGAAGGAAGGAAGGAGACAGTGAGCGCTGCTGAGGAATGATCAGTTCTACAATCAGGAGAGCAGTGATGGAGCAGATTTAGACAGTTAGAAAAATCTAGATAATCACAGTGGCAAGGGCGAGACGGAGTGATGAATGGATGAAAGGGAGAAAGGAGGAACGGAGAGAATGAACTAAGCCCATAGAGAGGGTCATGTAAGTCGAAGGAAGCTGTGTGACGAGAAAAAAAGGATGGAACATCTTTAATCAGAGGTGTAAGGGCCTGGTAGAAGAACAGATGGATTTACATGGAGGAACTGAGAGAGGGAAGCAGGGATAAAGGGATCAGCTCGTAGATGACTTTGTCTCTGTGTAATTACTGGAATGATGTTGAGAGGAGAAACTGAAATAATGATTGTCACATAGTACGCTATGGTTTGACATAAAACAAACAAAAAACTATCGAAAATAGGAAAATAATAGAATTGAATATGTTAATAAGTACACTATGTATATATATATATACACAATTTATACAACAGTTAATTCCGACCAAGTAATCTGATTGGACGGGAGACATTCCATGAGTGTAGAGTAAAACAGCACTGAGACTTTTAACTACATGCACCACGACTGTTAATTAGCATTGCATTAACGGCTGGTATCGATCTTTTGTAACAAACTTTGCAGAGATGAAAATATTTCCAGGAGAAACATTTGAATTTAATGATCTCTGCTCGTCAGAAGAGGATGATGGGAAGGAGAGAAGACGGGATATTTCAGCGCACACCTCCAGTTGCGCTCACATGACATCGTCAGGTCAGTCACATGTCTGTGGTAGGCCTGCGGCCTACGACCGAATCACAATCACAGCTGTGCTGGTGTTAGAATAGAAAGCGCCACAGTCGACTTAATCATCAGATGAGTGGAATCATGATTCGTTACCATGATCAGAAGGAGGAAGGAAAACAGTGATTGACAGATGGATGGAAAAAAGAGTAGTGGTCAAAAAAAAAAAAAAAAAGGATGGAGCCAAATTAGAACTGCTACACACACACACACACACACACACACACACACACACAGTGATGCATAGCTTTACCAGTGCCCAGTGAGGGGAGGATGAGGAGGAGCAGGAGGAGGAGGGCAGGTTGGCTGATGGATGGTGATGTCACCACGGTTACGAATGAAGCATTTATTCCCGCATGAATAATGTATACACTTAACTGTCAACTCGTTTCTTCCCTCCCTTCATTCTTTCCTCCTGCTCCCTGTCCACGACGGCATCCATCCATCCATATCGCTCTGCCCGCCTTCTCATCTCCGAGCACAAATAAGAACAAATTGAAGCTGTGGGGAGTGTGTACATACACGTGTGTGCATTTGAATCTGAGCAGATGAGTGTTTGCATGTAACTCTCTGCGTGTGCATGCGTGTGTGTGTGAGTCAGTGTGTTTCTGTCTGTGTGTGTGTGTGTGCGTGTCTGTGTGTGTGACCACAGAGCTCCACACAGTCATCCCAACAGACCGGAACGTTATGTGAACCACATTGTGATATTTGAACATACAGTAATTTCACATTTAAGGTCAATGAAACAAAATTATGTTTTATTATTTTGTCCCTGGACTCCAGCATGTCGGATTTATGAAACAGTGAGGTGAAAGTTTTTGGTTTCAGCTGTAATTTTATGGAAGTTAATCTCCATATTGGATGAACAGTAAAGGATTTATTGCTTTTTAAACATAGCCCCCCAGTTTTAGCACAATGGAGCAGAGCAGTGGTCCTGATACTCACAGATGGTCCCAACGAATCAAAGGACCCCTAAAACAAAGTCTGTGTATAAAGTGACTGTTAATTATAATATTTATTGCTATAAAGAGCTCATCAAAAATAAGCCTGGTCCCAATTATGTTTTCATCCTGAACTGACACCTTTAGTATTGAGTATCTTCTCATCCAGAATATTTGTCTATTTTAACTATATTTCATATTTATTTTATTCCAAAATAATTAAAGCTGCACAGTCTCTCAAGTAAAGTAATGATTAAGTTCACCTGACAGACTACAACCAGAGCCCTGGCCAGAGATTCATGCCCACTAGCATGTTGTGGAGTCTCTCATCACCTGGACAAGGTCACGGTGTTCAGGTGGAGGTTATACACATCTGCAGCACTTTGCAGTTATGTGTTCCTTATAAAATGTTGTAATGAAAACATGTATGTGTATGATGTGAATAATGTTCACAGTCATGTCCTCAATCCGACTGAACAGTGTTTCACTGGTGAGGACCAACTCCAGCTGCAGTACCATGCAGCTTCTCATTAGAGACGATACAAGATGTCTCACATTTCTTCACATCTTTGTCTCAACGTCTCTCATGTATTTATTCATTTGTTCATTTTTTTTCACCTGGTTTTCACATCTGGTGTGTACTCCAGACTGCCTGACTGTCCCTGGTCTCCCTGCCGCTCTGTTCTCTCCGTCTCTTTTGCCTAATGACACCATTATGTTAACATTTCCATAAACACTTCATTCCTTCCTTGTGAAGATTTCATCAAATTGCTTCTGATATTACTGTGGGCTCACGTTTTGTTGCACTGAAAAATGATTGTATCTCCATTTTCCTTTTTGCTGCTGACAAAAACACACACACACACAGCATGCAGGTTATTTACAGTAGTAGAAGAGAAGCGACAGCCATCAGCTGATCCAAGCTAACAAAGCTAAAGCTTAGATCCAGTTTAACTGAATCAGACCAGTGTGTAAACCATGTGGAAACGGATCAAACAAGATGCAGACTGCTGAGTGGTAGAAGTAATGCTCATTCGTTTAAGTGTGTGGGATCAAGGTAGCAGGTGTGTGGGATCAAGGTAGCAGGTGTGTGGGATCAAGGTAGCAGGTGTGTGGGATCAAGGTAGCGGGTGTGTGGGATCAAGGTAGCGGGTGTGTGGGATCAAGGTAGCAAGCGGTGGAGCAAACCGCTGCAAGGAAGAGTGGGGACGAAAACATTTGAAACTTAAAAACGAATTGTTTTGCATTTATGAGTTGCTGAAGTGGTTTCAGCACATATTATCATATGATTTAAATTTACATAGTTAGGGTTACAATGATAGGGGGGGGACAACCCTCAGGAGGTAGGGGGCATGTCTCCCCTGGGATTTCCTCCTGTGGTTTCAAGGTCAACCAAGTAGCATTTATGCCTCTACGCCGGCGACAGCCAGACCCGGACACAATATCTCAATAATGCCTGGACAGAACTTCTTCAAATTTGGTAAAAAAAACATTCCCCAGGGCTCAAGGATGAACTGATTAGATATGGTGGTCAAAGGTCAAAGGTCAAGGTCAAAGGGGACTTCACAAAATGCGGTTTTGGCCTTTTGAACGTGATATCTCCATAACGCCTTGAGAGAATTTTTTTCAAATTTGGTGAAAACGTTCACCTGAACTCAAGAACAAACTGACTAGACTTTGGTGGTCAAGGTCAGTGTGAGCTCACAAAACGCTTTTTAGCCATTACTCAAGACTTCATACAGAAATTATAAAAAACTTCACACAATTGTATTTTTATATGACTCTGGATAAATAGGGTTGTAACCTGGATCTAGTCTGACTGGGAGACGCAGACCACCACAAGGAGGTGATTCTAGTTTTTCACCTGTTCTGGGTCTGACAGATGTCACACTTTAGCAAATGTACCAAAGTCCTGTGGAAGATGGATTCATGTCCAGAATGAACTCGTAATGCTTCTTCTACATGCTCATTCATTTCACTGGGTTCTGAGTTTGTAGTACATTTTGCACCGGAAATGTAACAGGAAATCCTACACATGCCAGCATGCAGTTTAAATGTGCTCAATTTGTGATAAACAATTTCCTACAACACAATGACACAACCACAAAGGAGCTACTCACACTTGACTGGTGGTTCCAACATCAGCTTAGAAATGAACAGAAGTAATAAATC
This sequence comes from Seriola lalandi dorsalis, assembly GCF_002814215.2. NCBI lineage: Eukaryota > Metazoa > Chordata > Actinopteri > Carangiformes > Carangidae > Seriola > Seriola lalandi. The sequence continues at coordinate 752,880 of NW_019525547.1, read as the reverse complement.
CAGAAACTGGCAGTTGGTGTAACACCTTGTAAACTTAGTAGTACTTGGTATATCTTTTTACATTTTCACTGACGTACTACAGCAGCAGGTCGTGGATCATACCAGTGATCTTGAATACAAAGACGGCCCACAGTGCTGACCAGCTGCATGTAAGTGAGAATGTGCGGCTTCCTCTGAACCGGGTCGTCCTGCAGTGTCCACCTGGAGAGACCAGATGCTGGGACACAAGCGTCCGTCCTCCCCACCTGCCTCCAGCCACCGGACAGGGCGGACTTTGATCTGCTGATCCCTCTGCAGGGACCAACCGCCACCATAATCACCTGACTTCCTTCCTCTTGCTTTGAAGGCATGTCAAAAAACACCACAAACACACACACACACACACACACACACACACGCACACACCTACACACACACACACACACACCGCTCCAGGGCTCCACAGCTGCATGTGTCCAGAAGGGGAAGGTGAGATGTTTTGTAAAAAGAGATCAAAAGTAGGTAAACTACAAAACTTTACAAGCTTCTCACCAATAACCCCAATAATAAATTGCCCCTCTTGATCAGTTACCAAGGAGATTTTCACCTTTTTAATATGATTCAAGTTCAATTATTGAATTGTTGGAGTAGGTCTTTAGAGCAATTTCCTTTAATGTCCCTCTGAATAATAAATTCCTTAAAATTCAAAACATTTATTTCAGACTCCCTCACAGTCCCATTTTGCAAACCTGCACCCGCCTCATACTAGCAAGGCTTGATACCAGAACCAGCCTGTTCAAATCTGGACCCAACCTGCCCTGACAATATTAATCCCTCAACCTGACCCATTCATGTAACATGAATTTAACACAGAAGAACGCAGTAGGTGTGTTTGCTTTAATCTGCTTAATATGCATTTTGAAATTGTGAACTTGAAAGTCAAGTAGGCTTAACCCAGCCGACAGCCAGATGAGCACTGACCATTAATTACACAGGCACAGAAAATAATGGAAATATTATTGTTATTTGATCAGTTGTTCATATCAAAATACTTATCAGTGTGACATTAACCAAGAAGATACGCAAATGTAATATATGAACATACTCTACACTGAATTTCCATATATGAAATATATTTCCATATATGTTAAAAACATACATACACACACAACATAATTTAATATATTGACATATGTCTAGCCTATACAAATATATATGTTTATGTACATATGCCTATATTGTAGACATGTTACTTAAATATATATATATCCATAACTAAAGACTGTTAATATATGCTGAGACCACTTTCCCAGAATGGGAAGATGCGTTTGATGTTTGAAATTACATACATAAACATATGGCATTTTTATATTTATGTTGCTTTAATAAACTTTCACATATAAATGAGATATTTATCGTTCACATGTATGGTCACGTTATACCATATACAAATTCAGCATAAATATTTTTAATATATGTAGATATACAAATTTTACTATGGGTATATATATATATATATATATATATATATATATATGTGTGTTATAAATATATATTTTTATATATATATATTTTATATGGAACAAGGAATTTGCAAAGTTATTATCATCCTATTAACATCCAAAACTTGGAACAACTTTTGTGTATTAAATTCCAGTCCAGCTCAGTCCTCCTTCAGGCCTCTCCTGGGGTGAGAGCTAAAATGGGTCTCAGTCCTTTCCTCATTTATTTCCTTGGCTAAAGAAGTGTTTTAATGACCTTACGTCCCAGAGGAAGACGAGGGTAAATGCACACAGTTTGGGCTCCTGGGTTGAGGGAAGTTTAATAACCTCCACTGCTGGGTTATATTACTAACAGCAGTGTGTGAATACCAAATGCCCCCTATAAATGCTGAGATCCAGACTGCTGAGGATGTAAATTTTGAACTTGGAGGTCACTGAACTGGCGAGTGTGTGTGTGTGTGTGTATACTCTACGCAGTGAGAGGGTGATTGACTCACTCAAACACAAACAGGTGTCTTCATCCATCTTTCTATTTCATCATCTCTGTTTACTGTTAACCCAGCTCTCCATTTGAATAACAGAAGCAGAGAGAGGGAAAAAAGAGAGGAAGTGGGTACTTCACAAAAAAAAAATTACAAGTATAAACACTTTAAAAAAAGGGCACAATATGCCCACTCATGCAAATACATCCCAAATGGGAGTTGAAAGAGGAAGAGACGGGAAATTAGGTGAGAGGAGGGAGAGAAAACAACAAGAAGAGGAGGCAGGGAGGTGGGAAGAGGCAGCCGGACAGAGCGAGGGAGGAAAAAGAAGAAGATAGGGGAAACAGGGAGAGGGAATCAAATGTGCAGACGGTGGAACAGTTGTTGTCAACCTCTGCGAAAACAACATGATGCTCTTAACAAGACAAGTCTCTCTTCTCACTCTTTGTCTCTGCCTCCTCCCTTCATGCTTGTCTCTTTTCGCCTCCTCTTTCACCTCGTCTCCTTATCTCCACCTCACAGTCCCCTCCTCTCTAACCCCAAATTTGTCTCCCTCTCCTCCCCCTCATACCGTCCACCCTCTCTCTGTATCTCTCGGAGGTCTTTAAGAGAGCGCTGCTAACTTGTCTGAGGAAATGCAAATGAAACTCACGCAGAGTAATTGGAGTGGAAACACCTCCCTTTCCAAACTGACTTCTGCTCAGTCTGTAAATACACATTTGTGAGATTTGTGTGTGTCCTAAGGCTTTATCCTTTTAAGAGGACATTGTGGCTTATGAGGACATTTTGAACATTTTGAGTCCAAACATCTTCTGTTGGCATTGGTTTATCCTTCATTATCAACAGTATTCCCCTCAATATATATATATATATATATGTGTGTGTGTATGTATAAAAAAAGAAATCTGTAATTACGAAAAAGTACTAAAAGTCATAATATTATTAGAAAAAAGGCATAATATTTCAAGAAAAAAACTCACAATCTCATGAGAATATAGTCCTAATATTACGAGAATTAAAAATGTAAAATTTCAAGAGAAAAAAAGAACCCCCACTATTTTGAGGAATATTACAAGCAACCCAAAAAATGTGGCTAATACTCCATCATACGCCACCAACCAGCCAAGCTACAGGAAGAGACCTTGACCTCTGACTACCAAAATCTGATCAGTTCATCCTTGAGTCTATACTTTTGTGCCAACATTGAAGAAATTCCATCAAGGCATCGCTGAAATATTGCGTTCATGAGAATAGAACGCACGTTCAACCTGAAAACATACCTCCAGGCTGCATCGGCAGCGGCATGAAAATATTTGGAGCCCTGTAAAATAAGTCCAGTGTGTGTGTGTGTGTGTGTGTGTGTGGACTTATTTTACTTCTTTTTTTCTACCTTAGTCTAGTGGGTCTAACTGTGCTTTTTATTTCACAGTGGATGAAAACCACATTTATAAGGACACCAGACATTACAACAGCATAACCTCCCTGTAATTGTACAGAATCAGAGCAGGGTCTCTCTTGCATAAAACTCTCTGTGTAATTGCAGTAACAGTCAGTAAATGCTTCTCACTAGGTCGTCATCATGGTCTCATCGGTACACTTACACAACAGCCCTGCTGCACACATGCCTGGACGGACTTCTACTCTAACTTGCAGATTTATGCATTCAAATAAATAAGACAAATATCTGCACAATAGTAAAATATCAGTACATTAAATATACACAATTTCAAAATCAAAAAGGAAATCTAGTTTTTAAGATAAACACAAAGCTTGTGCTACAGAAAATGGACCAGACTCAGTGAATAGCTCCCTAAGCTTAACATGTCCTATGATAACTATTAATTGTACAGACTAATGAGCAGTGATAACTAACATGTCTTTGGGGTCATCAGGTGGGAACCTCCTTTCACCAGTGTTT
>NW_019525547.1:748590-748979 GCF_002814215.2 Seriola lalandi dorsalis | reverse complement strand
GCCTATGTCAAAAGTGTGACTCTTTTGTTGAGTTTTTTGTGTTTCCTGAAAAACCTGAAAAAATGACTTAGGCCATTATTTTAAGAGGGTGTCGATATTATTATAACATATACAAATCCTCTTCGTATATGAAGATATAACTTTATAACATATATGAAATGTATGTAATACCCACAGTAAAATTTGTATATGTACATTTATTAAAAATATCTATATGATATGATATATGTTAACAATATATGTAAAAAGAATCGACAGTATATGCTTATATATGTTTAGGAAATTATTCCAAGTTCTAATAGGCTTCACATATGATTTTTTTTACATATATGGGGTTACTCTGAGTTATATCCTCTTATGTGATGTGATGGCGTGTAAGGTCATGTGAT
>NW_019525547.1:737063-748540 GCF_002814215.2 Seriola lalandi dorsalis | reverse complement strand
CCCCCCCACTCTCCAAGACAATGAGGGATGTAGAGTCAGGGAGAGGGGCCTTTTTAGGCTGGCTCTCCCCCACCGGATTAGGCTGTGCTCTACACCTCCCATACTCTCCAACACCACTAGTAAAAGTACAACACAAAAAATTGCTACATTTAATGTCACATAAATATTTAATGCAACAAATATGCATTGACATTACAGGAACTGAATAATAAACCTCCCACCAGTCAACCTGGAGCCTTCAAGAGGAAATTACAGCCTAATTCTCAGTTCAGAATTGAGCATAGTGCTACGTTAATGTCAATAAAAACATCAAATAATGTCAGCCTTGTCCTTTATGTCTGAGTTATGATGTCAAAACTGGAGCTGGTCACCTTATCCTTCATCAAAATTTGTGTTGGTCTTGTAAGCCTGGACTTCATAACAAGAACATCTGACTTTATTTGGCAGTTGTTTTTTATGTTCATGCCACATCTCCAACTAAATAATGAATGTGTTCTCCTTCTTTGTCTGTGGTCTTGTTGCTGTCACAGTGGACGAGGGAGAATTCATTGTTGAGGTTTAACAATATGTGGACCTCCTTGACCCACAGCCCTGCTTCACACAGATAATATTAGAAATGACAGCGACTAAGACGCTGAGAGCCGGAGAGGTTGAATCAAGTGAAATAAAAAAGCTCCTGGATCCAGGGCAGCCACTTCACTTTCACTTTATAGTCTGAACATCACCTGCTGATGTGTTGCTCTGCAGAACGTCTCTGTATGCCAGAGGCATGGAATGACACGCATTCCTATAGTGATGTGTCCTGGACTGGAGGGCAAAGATGTGCTTTGATACGATGCTAGGCTAAATTTAGAGGGTGGTACAACTGCATAGAATTCATACAGAAGAAAAAGGACAGATTTAGCTGAACAGATACCGAGAAATGTCTTAATGGCACCAGGAAATATTTCGACTTCAGTGGGAAATTTACATGATAAAGAAAGACATGCAAATAAAAAATGTGACCGCCTCTCTCGTCTTCGTTTAATAATGAGGATACTGGCTGATGCCAACATGTTATTTTCATACAAAACCCTTCCAAGTTAATGGGGAATAACTGGGGACTGAAACAAAGGAAACTAGTGTTTGTATATATAGTCAAAAATAGACACAAATTGAGTCAAAAATTTACCTTTGACAAAGAATGGACAGTCTGATTATGATGCCACTTTGGATATAACATTCCATAACAGCGCCTTTGCCTCAAGACATGGTCCAACGAAACGTCCAGTCACATATGATCTTCATCATGTTTTTTTCTCCTTTAAGTAAAATGTCCCTACAAGGCCAGCAAAATCCATCTGTGTGTGTGTGTGTGTGTGTGTGTGTGTGTGTGTGTGTGTGTGTGTGTGTGCGTATTTTTTCTCTCTGCACAGTTTGTAGAAATGACTGCCTTCATTCTCTGTATTCAAACTGGAACTAAACATTGTAAAAACTTCAGATAGAGCCTTTTTTTTTTCTTAAATATTTTGGTTGAGATGAATATTACCCAACATGCAACATGCTTTTCCTTCACATAAAGCCACAAACTGAGTCTCCTGTTAACACCACAGGCCGGCTGTCTGAGCTACTGGGGGATTGACACTGACTTGCTCAAAGTGTGAGCTGGTAGCAGGAAGCTAATTTTAAGATTTTTAAGTTTGATCCTGCCTGAAATCAAATTCATGACTTTATGAAACTAGAATTACCACCACCCAGATGGTTACATCATACATACACGTTACATCCCTGTTTTTCCAGAGTCAAATAAAATATGAAATTTTGTCATAATTGCTGTGTGAAGTCTTGAGCAATGGCTGAAAAGTGTGAGGTCACGGTCACCGTGACCTTTGTCTAATCAGTTCATCCGTGAGTCCAAGTGGACATTTGTGTAAATTTAAAGGGATTCCCTTCAGGAGTTTTGGAGGTATTGCCTTCACAAGGCCAAAACTGTGACCTTGACCACAACCACAACCACGACCAAGTTCTGTCAAGGCGTTAAAAGGACCAGACCAAAAAAGGAAACAGGACAGCAGGATTTTAAAACGTAAACAAGAGACATACTGTATTCACAGCGCTGGACAGGCTGCACAGTAACTAAGAGAGTGAAACTGTTCCCTCAGTTTCTGTCTTCAGATTTTTAGCTGCTCTGAAGATTTAATGCAACTCTCCAGTCAAAAGTTCAATCCTCTGTTCTCAAACACTTGCAGTATTTTTTGTGTCATGGTGAAACAAAATGGGGGGAATGTATTTGAAGTTTTACTGGATCTGAATTGAAGTAAACCTCACCAAGGTCTTCATGTACAACAAAGAAAAGAAGGTAAGAAAATATCTTGCTGGTGCCTCTGCTCAGACAGTGACAGTGCTCTCTAGTAATGGGGTCTGAATGTGGTAATCTTCACTTTTAAATAAAATTGGCATTAAATAAAAAATGTCAGTAGTGAATGGAAGCTGCTCAAAACATGAGTAACAAGGTGCTCTTTGGTTTTGACTGAGAAAAGAATGGATTTATTTACAAAAGAGAGTGAAATTAGGGTACGTAAGAGGTGAAGTGCTTCATGGTTGAAAGGTGCCCTTTGCAAAGATGGTATTTGTGAACCAAAAGTAAAATAACACAAGCAGGCCAAGGTAACAAAATCCTTCTCCCTTTAAGGGCTATATAAATGTGATCTGATTTTAATTAAACCTCACTAAGGTCCTCATATCAAACCAAGAAGAAAGGAATCAAATAGCATGCAAGGGCATACGGGGCGAAGTCAGGATGTATGCAGTGTTTGGAAACAGGCAGGTGGCTAATCCAGAAGAAAAGGCAGAAGGAACAGATAAAGGCAAAATCCAGATGAGTAGGTGGTCAATGGGCCAGTAGGCTATATTTACTACCAGCACAGAGCTTCCCTGCAGCTGGGCAAGGGAAGAGTCAAGTGGCTGCAAACATGGGAACGCAGGGTTTCTTCAGGGCAGGAGGGTGCAACTTTGATAATATAACCCCTTTTCCACTGGTCACACAACCACAAACATCAGGCTTTTGTTAGCAATGGAAAAGGGAACAGTCAGCATTCACACCTGAGTCAAATAACTCCGGCTCTGATCAGCAGTGATGCAAACAAACGTCCCGCTGAGACGTCTTTCAGAGCACAGACACTGTAACCGACCTGCTATTTGCTGCCTTTAAAATTCATTTATGTGGAACATGTACGCCAGTGAATCATTTCTCGTTTGAGTCATCTGGGCCTTATCTGCAGTTTTTAGCTGGTAATCGTGTTTCATGCTAATTGGGATCTGATTGGACGAACAGAGACAACTCTAATTGCTCGTTATTCCCCTGTTTTGTGGAGCTGTCATCTCAGGTGAGGGGTGCCTGAGTGTGCTGAGGGGGCTCACACAAACACACACACCTACACACACACACACACACACACTTATGTGTAACACACTGGACGCTCAGGGTTAAATGAAGTTGCTGAGTTGAGTTGGTGTCTGTTCGAGATTTGTCTGATTGATAGATGATCCTATTCATCAATCAGAGATGCTCTTCACGTGTGAAGTGGGATGTTGCAGCAATGATTATTAGCTGTTCTCAGTGTGAGAGCAATTCAGAGCGATGCTGACAGGAACCTCTCTGTAAACCGACCATTAAAGACAAAGACAGCAGTGCACACAAACTGAAAGCCCAGCAGTTTGACACATGGGCTCATAAATAAAAAAAAACAATGCACCATCGTACCACATAGTACTCTCATTTACTGGTTGACAAAAAACTGAAAAACCTGAACCCATTGATTTCACATTTTACAAATGAATAATAACTAATATGACTGTGTGAGAATACAGTAGTGTTTCTGTCACAGAACATTTTTAATCACAGCACCTGATTAACCTGTGGCAGGTAGAGCAGGTGTGTGTGTGTGCGTGTGTGCGTGTGTGTGTGTGTGTGTGTGCTTCTTACATTAGCCAGAGGCAGGCTCTTACTGAAGCAGCTGTGGTGCCTACAGACATAAAGGTTTAACACATACACTGACAGGCACCACATTCTAAGTCAGTGTGCGCATAAATGTGTGTGTTAAAAAACAAAACAAAACAAAAAAAAAACTTTAATGTCACGTTCTGGAAGTCATGTCTGTCAATCAATCCCCGTCTTCTCCCTCTTCAACGAGTCACGCCCTGCGTCACCGTGGTGTGTTCGGTGTGAAAGTGTTTTGCACCGGTTTGCAGTGACTTTCTGTGCTGAATGATATTTTTCAGTGTTCTGCAACAGCCTTTGAAGTCTTTGCTGTCATTGATGTGTGTGTGTGTGTGTGTGTGTGTGTGTGTTGGGATGAACCCAGCACACTATCACTAAAAAAATCAACAGAGCTCTGACTGAGAAAGACAAAACTTTTCCTCACAAAATGTACATTATATTCAAAAGTTGGCCTTCAAAGTTATGTCAGAATTATTGATGACAGCATAGTGTGTCACAGCCTGCTATGCCTCTGTCTCACTCTCCACTCTGCCACACCTCCTCATCAGCCTCACTGTCCTCACCTGTTGCCCCCAGCTGCACTCTATCTCCAATCAGGCCAGTATATCTGCATCCCCGGTTCACTCGCTCGTTGGCAGATTGTTCTAGTATCATGCAAGACTTTCCAGCGTTCATCTCCGGACTGACTTCCCATTATCGACTCTGCTCGTCCCTGACCATCCTGCCTCGTCTCAGCTCCGGTAAACGCCTCAGCCTTCTGTCCCCTGCATCTCCAGCCCTGGACCCCTTCCTCTATCCCCAATACCCACCTGTGTGCAATATCTCTGCTGGTTCTTTAATAAAAGTCATTACCAACTATTCACCTGTTTGGTTGTGCTGCAATTGGGTCCTACCACACCCCGTTACATAGTGCTTTCAATTCTGTTTCTTCTAACTGTTGGTACCATCATTCTGAAAAATGATACTGAAGATACAAACAGACCACAAACTTTCTTCTTAAAACCCACTTATGCACTTTATACAAAGATTCTGACATTCACCAGTGTTTTCTTATTTGGGATTTGTTCTGTGTAAGAACTGAATCTCTGCACACTCAAGAGCACTCTTACACACATTTGAGTGCTGACATGTTTGAGCAAAATAAGTGGTTATTGCATTTTCTTCTGTTCTATAGTTATATAATATTGTTTAAATAACATTAATATTTGTTTAATTTATATTTAAAACATTTTAAAATAAATGAACGCTATACTAACACTTTAATTCACATCAATTATGTTAACTGGGAAGCAAGAAATCTATTAGTCAGTGATTGTCACCCTATTTATAGGCCAAAAGTAGGACTTCTGCACCCTAGGCCTGCTCACACAATGACATATTTACTGCTGCTGCAAGATATTACAGATGGTGCTCTATGGAGGGAATTAATTTCCATGACCATATAGATTTATTTTCAGAGATTTATGAGTACTTATTGGGATACTTTAGGCTACCAAGAGCTGTCCTCATGGACCTTTGTGATCGTTTGGAGCCAGCACTGTGGAGCCATACAAGACGGTGTAACCCTGTACCACCACATGTGCAGGTACTCTCCACCTCGGGCTTTTTAGCCACTGGAACATTTCAGCGGGACTCCCAGAACCACCTACTGAATGTGGTCTCCCGCTTCCCAGGAGGAGCACACGACTCCTTCATCCTACAGAACAGCTCCGTGGGCATGCGCCGCAAACAAGGAGCTGCTGGTGACGCATGGCTCATTGGTACGTATCTTTGAATAATTATAATTTTCTACAACAGTGGCCTTCTATTCCCATAATGAGCTTGAGGATATGCCCTGGCCCCGTGGTTAGTAACCCCACTAACCAACCCTCAGACTCGCCAGGAGGTTTCATTCAGTCAGATGCACGCATGCACTCGCTCCACCATCGAGCACACCATTGGCATCTTAAAAGGATGCTGGATGTGTTTGGAAACAGCAGGTAGCAAGTTGCTTTAGGTGTGAAGGTGTGTATAAAGAGAACAAATGATGATTTGTTTTATTCTTGCAAAAACTTTAGAGCGAATAGACTACCTCAGGCCAATTTTATCCTACTTTTGCATTTTCTAATCTTTGGCTCTCCTTTCATCATTATAGGTTTGTAGGATAATCATGGCCTGGCGTGGGGTACCACTTCCCCCTCAGCCACCACAAGAGGATATGCGTCCTGATGCGCTCCTGGGACCGGACAACAGGATCGCTGTCCAAGTTCAAAGCAATTAATTACTCGGTTGTGAATAAAGCTGCTTTAAAATTAATTTCACTTTTACAGTGTGATTATTTATAGCTTACAATTAAACAAGAAAGAAATGCATAACTTAAAAAATAGAACAAACCGTTTGATATTTGTTATTTTTTTAAATTTGAATTGATTTCTTTAAGTGTATCTGAGATTGTGGCAAGTGATGAGGCAATCTGTCAGTTCTTTCTTGGTTGTCAAGAACCGCTTCTGAGATCAGACGTGGGGCAGAACGGAACCTGCTGCAGGAAGGTACTGCTGCATGGAGGTACTGCTGCAGGGAGGTACTGCTGCAGGAAGGTACTGCTGCATGGAGGTACTGCTGCATGGAGGTACTGCTGCAGGGAGGTACTGCTGCAGGGAGATACTGGCTGCGAGGTTCCAGGTTGCTCCTCAGATGGTGGTTGGCTCGGCAGCTAGTATACTGTGAATGAATGATATATTAAACCTTTGTAGTGACCTTTATTAGTTATACTGTATGTGTGTTATAAAGGCCAAAATGTCCAAATTTTGATACAAGCACATAGGTTAATCTTTTTAACAACAAAGTTGTAGACCTGCCTTTAGGACACACTCGTTATGAATTATATTATTCCAGAAAAAAATAGCTCACCCTCTGATTCCTCTGGGATAGGAGATGGACCAGGAGGAGATGAAAGAGCTGATGGCACACCTGACAGTGCCGTCTCTCCGATGATGGCCCCGATGTGCTGGTCCAGCTCAGACAATTTTTTGCCCACGTTCCCCCCCTCCAGTGCTCTGCATCTCTCGACCATTTGTATGAATGGTCATCCATATTTCTCTTGTAAATTTGTGTATCCACTGGGAATAATCTTAATTTGTAAAAAATACAATAGTAAATTTGCTATGCTTAGCGTCATTGATCATTTTCAAGTATCTTTTTTTTTAGAGCCTCTTAACCCAATGTGCCTTTTCTCCTTTGGATGACATCACTTAGATCTCTGGGCAAGTAATTCATCAAGATGCCGTCATCTATCCAAAAAGCTGTTGTCCTTTCCTTTTAAACTGCACTGAGCCTCTCCTTGGGAAAAATTTATTTTTTTTTTTTTCAGTAATCCAATTGAATAATATGAATTCTGGCCAGGCAAGTTTGTTAGGCAGCATAGATCTTCTTACATTTATAATTCTGTTTTAAGAAAGCAACTCTAATAGAAACTGGCCTGGATCTTTACAAATCTTGTTCTTTTATATTGCACTAATGTCTTAAATTATGCATGACCAGATATTTTTGGAAAACAACATCTACTTTCTTCATAACATGGAGTATCCTGTGTTGCCTGTGAAATATTCTACTAAGGAACAGAGAATGAGTTCCCCGAATGCACCCCCCCCACCCCCACCCCCAAGATCATCATAGATACTCTGAAGGTTTACCTCCCATCGCCTATCAAGCCGATCGATATAATGCCCTTTACAACTCCGGTGGTTATTATAAAAAAATATGAGAGAAAAACTTTTATTGAAAGTAAAACAAATTATAAACTTTTCAATAGGTTCCAGCAGGGTTGCATCCTGTGTTAGCTTGACATTTGTGCTGATGAAGTGGCGGACTAGAAGATGAGCAATAAAGTGCTTGAATTATGATGACTCAAATTACATTCTGGCAGGAAGTGGATGTCATTTGAGCTGCTGAAAGGGTTTTTGATGTGACACGTTCATGCAGGAAGTGTTGAGTTTCGTGACAGTAAATCAACAGCAAGGAGCGGCAAAACTCAGAGCAGCAGAGTGGTCAGTTGTCGTGATGGGATTCATGCTGTGGAAAGTGACATGTTGAGTTTGCCTCGGCAGCAACTTAAAAACGAGAGCAGATGAGGAAAACAGCGAGGACTCTCGCTATAATATGATCAAACACTGAATTGCTTAAACTGAGTCAGAGAGATGTTCAGAGGGAAAGTAAGCAATAAAAGATAATGAAAGTACAACAGCAACAAATGCACAGCAGAGAGAGAAACAGTGATGGGAATCACGTTTCATATTTTGATGTTGGCAGGCAGATGGTTGTCAGTGCTCTGCCTCTACAGTGGATCATCTTTAGCAATTGAGTCAAACAGCTGCTGCAGACTGGAAACTGTCACATAACAAACACCTTACACCTATTCAAAGAAGCTATCTTCCACAGGAATCCATCATGCATCAGAGTGTCCGCTTCTTTTGTGAAGTTTTACCACATGCTCCTGAATTTGGACTGAGTTTCGAGGATTACGAGCTTTCTCACAATGTGTGGTTGTCACAGCTGCTGCCAGGAAGACAGGTGGAAAGGACCCAAAAAGCAAACACCACAAGAAGAGTGATGCAGCTCAGTGATTTATTGAAAGAAGCAGAAACAATGGCTTACAGGATGGTGAGGCAGGCAAAGGTCAAAAAACTGAGAGAGCAGTCCAAACAGGCAGAAATCCAAAGAGCAATAAACTGGTAAATTCAGGTTAAACAGGCAGAAACGGTGAACAAAGATCTGAAGCGTGCAAGAAGCGCAACATTAATAGGAAAGCAGCAAAGTCAAGGCTGTATATATAAAGAGGAGTAATTCACTGATGAGACCAGGTGACAAGGAAAAAGACTCAAACTAACAACCATACAAACATCAGTCAGTCTTAAGGGCGAGAGTGAGCACTGAGACATTAGCAACAACAACTTCGACATAAACAAGGTCCAGTCGTGTTGCGACTGACACTTCACCAGCGGCGTAGTAGGTCATGGATCAATCCCCAAATATCCATACTACAGATACTACATCTTGTTTTTTCGAATCAATACCAGTTTCAGTTTCTTTTTTCTATGTTGGATTCATTTCAGAGTTGAACCGTCTGTGCAAACAATCTTCTGTTGTTGTGAACACACATAAGTGCACCCTCTTTTTGCTTCTCCACTGTTGTTGTCATTGTGTTCGCACTCAAACATGAATATACGCTTTAGAAAAGCCTTATTAAAAAAAAAAACACACTATAGAATACGCTGAAGAAAAACGGGAAAGAGAGGGTAACCTTTCATTATCCAGTGAGGAACGGCTGGACGTGTGTGAATTTGAGAGAGTTTGGAAATGTTTTATTTGTTTCTTTATTACACCCAAACAGAAAACACATTTTACAGGAGGGGATGCCAAGTGTTGGAGACAGTGTGGATTTCAGGAAGCAAACCACTGGCATATATTTTGGGATTGTCCAGTAATTAGCTCCTTCTTGGCCAAGTTTCACAAAGCAGTAAAAAGCATATTTGACACTGATCTGCTCCAGTAATTTTCCCACACTATTTTTTTTTTTTTTTTTTTAGACATTGTTGATTTTCAGGCAAGACGATCAGATGAATTCATGTTCGGTGTTTCGCTTGTAAAAAGGTGCTTCCTGAACCTCCAGCGATACGAGCGGAAAGATATATTAAAAGACATTTATGTGATGGAGAAGATTACCTTTTCTCTCCGACTGAAGAAAACTGAATTTAATAAACCGTGGACCAAATATGTAATAAGGCCCTTAAATGGCAGATTTTGTGGAAATATTGAATGATTGACCCTGTGATGTTATTTGACTCTGACCTCATTCTTTATTTTATTTTAGTTACTTTTGTTATATTTCCTTCCAGATCCCCCTCAGACATCCTTTCTGTTGATCTTATGTGCACACTTTACCTCTCCCAAACTCACATTTTGAAAAGCAGCATATGAAAGTTAAGTGTCTTTTCCTGATGTATGTTTTGTAATATAAACTGTTGCCCCCAAATAAAAAAAACAACAAGATGAATATCCACACTGCACACCCAAACTACCGGCCATCAAACGCAGGTCTCACAGGTGGTGCCTATTAATCCTGCCACTCCTTGAAATGATCGCTAACCCTCAGCAAATCATTTACTGGCCATTGAAATGTATTAGTATTAGCATTATTGACCGCTGTGGGTAACATAACTGACAGATACAAACCCTGACACATCATCAGCCTGTAAAGCTGCTGTTATAACACCCAGCAGACATTATCAGCCTGTTGCAGCGGCGTTTCTGTTAAACTAATGAGCGTAAGTCCAGTATTCACTGTCCATTTAGTTTGGTTTTTACCAACTCCTGAGAGAAAGATCCGGCTCTTCAGCTGCTTTACAAAAAGCTAGCTTTAAAGTTAACATTAAAAATTCAGATGAATACAACATGCATAAAAATATATGTCAATACTGAACATATTAAAATCCAAAACATTAACCAAAACATTGACACCAGAACCTTGAGACAGGCGGTCCTGACCAGTGAGACTTGGCTCTATGTTACTATCCGCTTTTTGTCTTGTATGACTGAAAGCAGAATGAACTGATGCAAACTTCCAACCTGAACAAGTGTATGAAGATGGTGAGCAGAAATATGTGAGTGCTGCTGCAACCAACCGTGGGTTTCAGAAGAACGGTGTCATGTGTAAATACTGACACTCTCAGTCCAGAGAGTCGCATCCTGTCTGGTGGGTGTCACCTGTCAGTCCTGTCAAAATGCACTTACTGCGTGTGTGTGTGTGTGTGTGTGTGTGTGTGTGTGAGAGAGAGAGAGTGTGAAGGCATGTAAATATAGTCTCAGATTTCTCTCTGTGTATGTAAGCAGTGTCTGCTGGTGTGCAGGTAAGTCTTCATTTCTTTGTGTGTGTGTGTGTCTGTGCCTTAAGTGACCTCATATCTCAATATCAAAGACTGTGTCTCACACTGAGCTGTCTGCCAGCATCAGCATTCTGCAATTCATACAGTGTGTGTGTGTGTGTGTGTGTGTGTGTGTGTGTGTGTGTGTGTGTGGCAGGGGGCGGTTTTGTCTGTTTTACTATATTTGTGGGTTCTGAAAACAGAGAACCCACTGGTCCGGTTGGGGTGTGGCAGCGTTGTGGGGAGTTTAAATGGCTCTTTGAGGGTTAAGACTTAACAACATGGAAACACAACATGCGGCTCCCTCAGCGAGTCGCCCTGTTAAGGTCTCTGATGGCTGCAGGTACCAGGCTTTTGCCAAAACAAGCCCCTCTGCGCCTAAGGGGCCTGTATCTGTGGGTTGAACAGTACTTAGACTCCTTTTCATGCCTTCGCTCCGACAACAGCCAGAGCAGCAGAGGTGTATTGTTTGTGTTGTCCATCCGTACATACTTATGTCCCATTCTGTTATCTCAGTAACGCCTCAAAGGACCTTCTTCAAATTTAGCAAACATTCATGTGGACTCCAGGATGAACTGATTCAATTTTGTGGTCAAAGG
>NW_019525547.1:703719-737043 GCF_002814215.2 Seriola lalandi dorsalis | reverse complement strand
TTTTGTCTGTTTTACTATATTTGTGGGTTCTGAAAACAGAGAACCCACTGGTCCGGTTGGGGTGTGGCAGCGTTGTGGGGAGTTTAAATGGCTCTTTGAGGGTTAAGACTTAACAACATGGAAACACAACATGCGGCTCCCTCAGCGAGTCGCCCTGTTAAGGTCTCTGATGGCTGCAGGTACCAGGCTTTTGCCAAAACAAGCCCCTCTGCGCCTAAGGGGCCTGTATCTGCACCTAGAGGGCAGTACAGTGAGTGGGGTTGTGTGATGTCCCCTGCTATTGTATTTGCAATGCATATGATGACCTTATAATTGAGTGTGGGGAAAGCTATTATCTTGGCAGCAGTGTTGGTTATTTGTGAGAAAAGACAAACAGGTGGAGCAGCAGAGCAGGGTGGGTTGAACAGTACTTAGACTCCTTTTCATGCCTTCGCTCCGACAACAGCCAGAGCAGCAGAGGTGTATTGTTTGTGTTGTCCATCCGTACATACTTATGTCCCATTCTGTTATCTCAGTAACGCCTCAAAGGACCTTCTTCAAATTTAGCAAACATTCATGTGGACTCCAGGATGAACTGATTCAATTTTGTGGTCAAAGGTCAAAAGTCAAAGGTCAAGGTCAGTGTGACCTCTCAAAACACTTTTTAGCCATAACCCAAGACTTCCCATGGCAATTATGACAAACTTTCACACAAATGGTATTTTATATTTTATGACTTGCAGAGATGTATTCTGAAATCTGAGAGGCGGAGGCAGACGAGTTGGTAATTAGTTTGTATGTCCCTTGTGTGCTGGTCAAAGCTGAGTTTATTTTGCAGTGCGAGATATATCTGAGGCTGTCAACTACTTCAACTCTTTCGTTATCAACGAGGATGACGGTACCCCATCCCTCCAGAACACCATGGTCACCTTACTGTCACCAACTTGATGGTGTGAGGGGCCTAACACAATGACCATGTGTCAATGCTGAACCACAGGCTTGGACTCAAACGCAGACACAGACTCAGTCAAAAAAGTCAGTCCTTTTAATCAGAACAAGGTCGATACACAGGTGATCAGTCAGAAGGGCAACAGTGTCCAAATCAGCAGGTTAAAGGCCAGGTCAACAGGCAAAAACAGGTCAGGAAACTACCGGCGCTAAGAAACTCACAAGGAAAAAATGCTGGAACGCTGTCACGAGGGAACAAGACGAACTGGCACAGAAGGAAGGAGACACTAAGACTTTAAACTCAGGAGGAGGGGAGACATCGAGACTCAGGTGCAACACATTAGGGCAGGGCAGGTAATCATACAGGAGGGAAACACATGAGGGCAGGAAGTAAAGGACCTGAAACAAGACAAGAGGTATCAAAATAAAACAGGAAGTACGAGACAAAGAACACTAGGAGAAACAAAAAGGTAACTTAAGTATCCAGACGGGGCGTGACACCAAGTACCTGCAAGTCCCCAGTCAAGTCCGGCAAGGGACCTTTGTTTCAAGTCTTCTCCACCCTCTCTCGTAGTTTAAGCTTTTAACTCAATATTTCTGAATCAGGGACAGCAGTATTTGAAGAGAGTGTCATGGACTTTCTGTTAAAGCACTGAGCACAGACACTTCCTGACCTAAAGGTTAATGTAAAGATGACTACTGATCAATATGGGGACAAGGCTCACACAAAGTTGGCGAGTAAAATTATTCCTTGTCCCAACAATACAGAGTCAGGCTGAACTGTTTTTATTGAAATAAGAAATGGTTTGGGTCTGATATGATATGTATTCGACCAGGCTGTGTCCATTACTTTTTCTTTTTTTAATTGACATTCAGCATCCAACAGATATTTCCATACAATGTATCTCAGATTTCAAACTGAATGTATGTGACATATATATATATAAATATATATATATATATATACATACATATAGATCTCAGAATAATTAAGTATACATATGTAAAAAAGACAATGAAAAAGGATCGTGAACAGATAGGAAGCCATCTTTTCTCTGTAACAAAATTATTGATTTGTTAAAGTAAAATCAGGCCTATAGGGTTCAGGTTCAGGTTACTTTATTTGTATTCACAGGTAGGTTCAGTTTACAGTGAAAGAATCATGAGTCCCACAGACACACACATGTCCAACACACAGCACAGACAACACCACATGCACAGGGCAAACAAATAAATGTGACTACAACTTATTCATGTGAGTGATGGCTGCTGGAACAAAGCTCTCTCACTAAATATGTAATCCATTATTTCCAATATGTGGTGCATTGTTCCAATTTATGGTTAGCAAATGCTGTTTTCTTCTCCATTTTTATAAATGGTATGATATAAGTTTATAACATATATTTTTATATGTATTATATATAATATTGTCTGTTGTAAAATGTGCATATGTGTATATATACTTAAAATATTTATGTGATGAATTTTTACATAGAACACATCTTCTATGTAGAAATTATGTGTTAACGTGTGTAACCATTGCATATTTAATTTATTTATGCAAGTTTATTAAAACATACATGTTAAAAATATATGTTTCTATGTTTTTCTGTTTCAATTCTGATTCATTTTAAACAACTCTGTCTTCACATTCTGGGAAAGTGTTCTCAGACTTTTGGACTCTTCTGTATATAACATCCACATATACTGGCAGGCTTTGGGATGGATATATATTCATATCACATCTGTCAGTATAAGAAAACATTTGCGTAGGCTACATATACGTTTATGTCAATATATGAAATAGTTCCAATTTCCAATAGGTTTCATGAATAACTGTCACATGTATGCACATATAAAATCACATTTGCATATGGGCCACACATTTAGAGTTGGGATCTCCCATGATGACCATTTCCTGATAAGATTCTTCTTACCAGCCGCCAGCAGTATATTCTTTAAATATGTATCTCTTTTCAACCATTTGTGAGGTATATATCCAAAAAATATATAGTCTTAATTTTGGGGATTTCACTTTTAAAAATGTATCTCTCTCCAGTAGTCTCTGATGACAGAGCAGTCTCAGAAAATGTGGTAGTGGAGTGCGTTTTGATTTCCACAGTTTCTCCAGCAAACAGGAAGACTGTTATCATCGTGGGACTTCTGAG
Organism: Seriola lalandi dorsalis; assembly: GCF_002814215.2. Taxonomy (NCBI): domain Eukaryota; kingdom Metazoa; phylum Chordata; class Actinopteri; order Carangiformes; family Carangidae; genus Seriola; species Seriola lalandi. Next base: position 733,948 of record NW_019525547.1, on the reverse strand, counting down.
AGTAATAAAATACCTTATCAGGTTCTTCCAGCCAAACTCCAGGTTGTTGTCCATTCTTCCTCATGTGTAATTATCACCCCTTCCTTCTCCCATTCTGTCTTAATGTATGAGGAGCTTTTCAGCTCTTTAAGCATGAGCAGGATGAGTAGCACAGTGGGCCTCTTCAGCCAATAACAAGAGCACATTCATTTCCAATAACACAATCAATATCATAAGAGAAAGACATGACTGTGTGGTTTTACTTCTACATTTTTGTATTAAAATTATAAAACATCCATTTAATCTTCTATTACTTTCACGAACCTAGCTGGTTAATAAGCAGCTACCTCTGTCCCACTGTGTCAGATACATTAAATAAGCATTTCTTATCCTCTGCTGCTCTTCTCTTTTCCAGGTTTCAGCTACAGGTTGTGAACAATAATGAGGGTGTAAGTCAGAACTGTATTATTGCTGCCTTCTTAGCAAACAAAAGCTGATTACAGATCGCAGTTTAATCTCTGAGTTTTTAGCGTTTATAACTTCAGTTACTTACAAACGTGAAAGCAAACGCAGAATAACTTTGATAAGGGATTCAACAGGATTAGAATTTTAAAGTCAAGTTGAAGACTGTTTTTAATTTGCTAAAATGCCACTGAGCCCAGATTCTACATCCCACAGCAGGAAAATCATATCATAGGTAAGTGACAATTTGCATCAGCAAATTACACATCCTCAAAAATACACACACACACACACACACACACACACACACACACACATATTGTGTTACATAGCTACCATTCACTACCCCCTGCAGTGTATATATGTGTGTGTTTGTGTGAAGGTGAGTGGATCACACTTAGTGTGTGTGGGAATATCAAAGGATCCGCCTACCTTATATGTGTGTCCTGTGTTTGCGTGTGTGTTTGAGCTGCTCTACAGCAGACAGCTGGCTGACAGAGACAAGAGAACAACAAGATAAGAGAGAAGAGGAATCACCACGCTTTCACGCAATACACCTGACAACAACAGCCACTGCTCACACTCTCTTTCTCTCTCTCTCACACACACACACACACACACACACACACACACACACACTCACACACACATTCACACAGTCCTGTGACTTGTCTATTTCTATCTTTCTTAGGACTGTTCTTGTTGGAGAGATAAAAAGAGAATAATGGTAAGGCTTTGATTTAAGGCTGCGGTGTGTCACATTCAAATAGCAATTCATTCTTTATCTTTTAATTAATTGTGATACCTTGGTCTGTTTGGCTTAAGCAAATCACCTAAAGCAAATAAGATTAGGGTTGAGATGGTAGGGGGTGGGGCTCTAACTCTGGACGCTCATAATTAAGCTCATGATAAAAGTACATTTTAATCAGGAAAACTAAGTTACAATAACACGAGAGCAACCCGAGGACGACCTGATAGCCGAACGGTTCGACTCTTGGCCGGCAGGACCTTTTGCTGCGTGTCTTTCCTCTAATCTCTCTCTGCATTTCCATTCTCTATCTAATAAATGCATAAAAAAATGCCCCAAAAAAATCATTGTAAACTAGAATCACCTCCTGGTTGTCTGCCTTCCATCACTCAGACTAGTCTCAGGTTACATCCCTGTTTATCCAGTCATATAAAATATGAACCATTTGTGTGAATGTTGTCATAATTACTGTGTGAAGTCTTGAATTATGGCTGAAAAGTGTTTTGTGAGGTCACTGTGAACTTGACCTTTGACCACCAAAGTCTAATTAGTTCATGCTTGAGTCCAAATTGGACATTTGTGCGAAATATGAAGGGATTCCCGTGAAGAGTTCTGGACATATTGCATTCACAAGGCCAAAATCAAGTTTTCTGAGATCACTGTGACCTTGACCTTTCACCTTTGACCACCAAAATTACTTAATTTCATCCTTGAGTCCTAGTGAAGTTTGCACCAAATTTGAAGACCGTTCCGTCAAGGCATTACTGAGATATCTTGTCTGGACCTTTTTATATACAGTCTATGGTCCGGACAGACAACCGCGAAACAATATGCCTCCGGCTCTGGCTGTCACCGGCGCTGAGGCAGAAAAATCATGATAGCAAGCCTGGACTATAAAGAACATGTCCCACTGAAACTTGTCACCACTGAGAAAACAAAGGTCAATGAGACATAGATAGCAACATGTACGGTGGCCCTGAGAGCTCAAAGCACTGAAACTTAAGAAAACACATGCGCTGCTCCGGCAGAGATGAAATGTGGGGCAGAGCGTGTACCATGAAAGGCATAGTCCCATGGCCCTTTGCTGCATATCTCTCTCTCTCTCTCTCTCTCTCTCTCTCTCTCTCTCTCTCTCTCTGTTGCTATAGGAATTAAGGTAAAAATACCTTTAAAAAAAGAAAAAAAGCCATGAACTTGGCTGGGAAGCACTTTTTGTTCGACGCCCAACTTTTTAAGTTAAAAGCATTTCACAACAAGAGTGTCCCGGCCAGGTTCATCAATTTTTAGTGGGTTAGGGTTTGCAGCGCATGTGTTGTGAAAATGTGAAAATGATGGAGATGTTAGTTTGAAGTTGTTTGTGTGTTTTCTGCTTGTATGTGTTTTCTTAAGCTGCAGTGTGTTGAGCTCTCGGGGCTTGGTGCAACAACAGCCAAAATCTAGTACACACCTGGTTCCAAGATTAGTGACAGAGGCTTGAATAAAAAGAAGACCGCTCTCTTCTCAGTCGCCAACCTTGGACCAAAGCTGGTCAAGGTGATGCTAACTGCAGCTAATTCTTAGTCCACACCTTAAAGACCCAGCAAATCAGCCACTCAGTGGAGCAAGGAAAAAGGAATGTTTTAACGTAGAGTGACGCATGTATAAGGATAGAAAGAGCCAATCCTGTCGTGTTAATAATGCATCCGCAGAGTCAGTGAATGAACAGCATCTCAAACCCCCCCCCCAGTCTTCACACAACCACTTTTAATATTAACAACCTAGAGCCAAACTGTGCCTTCCAGGAAAGATTGTCCAAGTCTGAACCCCTGTCTATGACGACGACAGGCTTTTCACCCTATTTCTTTGAACATGGCCGTTCTTTGACATTCACACATGGTCGAACGACATGTCGAACACCCTAATTTCTTTCAAATGTATCCCCCATCTTAAGGCTACAGGTTCCGTGGTTCAACAGACAGATGCTGAGGCTGCGGCCAAGGTGAAAGCACCGAGCCATCAGTAACCCATCCATGTGTGCAGAGTATCACCGCTTTCAAGATTGGACTACTGATTAGAATAATTATTAGACTGAGATATGTGTGATCACAGCAGCCCTCTAGTCAGCCGAGCCTTTTAAAACTGTAAGGGCTAAAAATTAACCTTGTGTCATTGACTTGTACTGATTCTGATACTGATTTCATCACTTCTCATCTCTGCACTCAGCATTGATCATGTGGCTCTTACTCCACCTCCACTTGCCGACATCAAAAAGTAATTCTGAGGATAACTATCTTGCTCTGCTTGCCTACAGGAAGCTTCGTTTCAATTGGTGGCTGCATAGGAGGATTTCTGCCACAGCTACCAGGAATTAGTGGTGTGTGTGTTCACATCAATCTGTATCCAGCAGACAAATACACACATGTAAGAGTCACTGTATAGGTTTCCTGTTAAGTGAGACCCAACAACATGCATTTAGGAATATGAATACACACACATTCATTGAAATTGGTTGATAATACATTTTATAAACCCATTTAAAATGATAAAGTTATAGAGGGATCATATGAGCTATGAGAATAGCAGTTTTCAACCAAAGTTTTATAATTGCATAATTAAATATAAATAGACCAACTTGTTGGGAACAGAAAAGGTCAGGTGGAGGATGCATTACTTCAAAATGAATTCTATTGTTCACATTCCAGCATAATGGTTATAATTTAATTTCCCTTTCGCTGGCAATAGCATCAGTGATCAACTGGACTGGGGTGTATTTAATGGAATTGAGAAACTAATTGCAAAATCTAAAACTGGATTGTGTGACATGTTCAGAGGAGGAGTTTCATTTCTCTAACTGATTAAACTGTTTCAGCAGATTAATTATTTTCCCTCAGTCTTCAGATTTCTCCAGCCACTCGCCCCTGAGTCTTTGTTCACTTATTTCTGCTGTCATCACTGAAAAACTGCTGAGGTAGATTCTGCCACAGCAAACACATCACAAGGCATGCTCCTAAATGCCACCTAGTTCAGGTAGACAAGTCAAGTGTATGGCTAAAATAATTCATGACATTCTCTGCTCAATGCAGCAGCACATTTTTCACTAGCAGTGGTGTTGTATGTGGTTGTTATTTTAGTTTTGAGATTAGAATGTAAAACATTAAAATAAGTTTTTATGCCCATTGCCAGAATGTTGAAAATTCTCACTGCCTGAAATATCTACACATGTAACTATGGTCCAGTTTCTGCTGTAATGCTGCAGATATTTACCTACTTGTGTGCATTGCTATAAACTGTATATTAAGTCCATTGCAACTGAGATCATTTAACTTTAACATTGCCTGCTTTTACACTTTTGACTTAGTCTTAGTGGGAAATATATTCATGCTAGAGTATAATAAATGTTAGCAGCTCAACTAGTTTAATTGGTAGAAATCAGTATTGACACGTTTGACATGAAACTGTGACCCCCATGGCTTGGATATACCAGCATGGTCACAACCAAATTTTGTTCATACACAGGGGATGTTCTTATGGAGGTGAAGTGTTTCTGGCCAGAGTTCTTTTGATGCACAAATTTGTGCCACTGACCAGTTCCAAATCGTCTTGACAGTGCTGACCTTTGAGAGGACAGAGAGAACTGGAGGGTCCAAACCGAAGGAAGCGAGCGTATCGTATTAACTGTGTGGCATCATCCGATTTTATAATAAACCCTGCAAGCAGAATGAGAAGCAATACTAATAATGTTATGTCTCCAGTCGGGTGGAACATAAACACAACATGAAGTTGAACTAAATAATGCAAAATAGTTGAAAATTAACATTATTTGTAGTTGGGAAGGTTGTTATATGTTAGAAATATAAAAGCAGTAAAATAGTAAAAAGTACACATGTCAACCAGAAAACCAGACTATAGCATAGATTCCCAACCTGAGTCTGATGGAACCTGATGGGACGCGCTTGGTTAAACATTTAGAAATGATGATCGGGGTTGGGTCAGGTTCAGTCATGTCGGCCAAACATTAGGTGGACATTTAACTTCCTAGGTTTTAGAGAAAGAGCAGGAACGAGTTGCTAAGTTCTAGCAAGAAAGCTGCAGTAAACTTCAAAGACTGGGAAAACCTACCTACAGCTAATGTCATCGATGAAGTATAGAACTGTATTCAACACCTTATCACATGCACAGTGCCATGGATCCTTTGGGTAAGTGAGATTGTGTTCTCGCCATGAGCCCAAAGCTAAGTTACTCGCTCGGGGAATTGTGGGACAGCTTTGACGCTGTCCTCCTCCTCCTCCACGACAGCTCCAAATAAACTACAAGTTCAAGTGTAGGCAATGGCCAAAACGCTGTGTTGTAACATCATGTCTAATGTTGACAGACTACAGGTTAGATCTGCGTTGAAATACTTTCGTTGGTGTCTTCTGTGGTGCATGTTATTTGGCTGAGTTAACATTGCTATTTTCAGCCTATGATATACGGTGGTTAGCACAGACATGCTGTTAGTAGCTGTAGCACTTGTTTAGCGCTGTCTGTGAAGAACTGCTGATGACATCGTCGGTTACTACTGGATTGGGTTGGGTTCGGACAGGAATATGCGGCCTGTGCAGCACTCTCAACCACACACACACACACACACACACACACACACACACACACACATATTCTCTGGTGTCCAGTTTGTAGTAGTTTAGAGTTGAGTGTTATATCTCCTGTCTGCAGGGGAGGTCACCTTTAAGATAGCAATTTAACAGCTTTGCACCAGAGAACACACACACACACACACACACACACACACACACACACACACACACACACACACACATTATACATCTATATATACACACATACACCCTGGAGCCCACATAGCCACAGATAGAGGACTTGATAGAGAGAGACAGCAATGGATTGTTCTCAATTCTCACAATGGTTAGTAAGTCTGTCCTGTGTGTGTTCGTGTGTGTGTGTGTGTGTGTGTGTGTGTGTATGTGCACGTGTGTGTGTGTGTGATTTTGTGTGTGTGAGAGAGAGAGAGAGACAGAGAGAGAGAGACAGAGGGAGAATAGAGAATTTGACCTGTCAGTAGTCCGATAGCAATGTTAAGGTGAGGGAGTGTGCTTCTTACACAGACACACACACACACACACACACGCAAGATGCGAGGCCCCCTGACAGGAAAGGTGACTTTTGGCCAAGAATGAAAGAAAGAGAGATTGAGAGAGAAAGAAGCCTAAAGGAGGAACAGAAGTCGCAGCGAAGCAGACTGAGGAAGAGAGAATTAAAGAACTGGAGAGAAATTTAAAAAAAAAAGATAAAAAGGAAGAGGAGCAAAATATGGAAGAATGGAAGTGTCCCAACAACTGATGAAACTGAGAAATTGAAATTGAAATTCAGGAAGAGGAAAAATTGTGTGTTTATGTTTCCACTTGTCATCTGTGAGTGACAGGCCTCTTCAAAGGATTAAATGGACAAATGTACAGCTGGAAGGAATGAGGGATGGATGGGAGGAGGAATCAGTGAGGAAGCATGGACACAGGAATAAATGAGAGGAAGCAGAGGAACGAGGTATGGAGGCAGGAAGAGAAAGAGTGATTGGAAGACAGCAAAATGAAACTTCTGGCCCAACATATGCCGGAGTCCACATCTGGGCAGAGTCCAGCTGTTATCCTCCAGTATTGACTGACAGAGGGAAGATTTCCTGTATGTGCGCCAGAATTGGTCCAGATGTGGAAGTAGCATCTTGCAATCATGCTGGATATGGGCCAGATTTAGGTCATGGAACCGGGCATATACTGGGACAGAAGAAAGCATGCATGGAGCCCAAGTATGGCCCAGATTTAGAGAGAGACTGTGTTGACGCAGAGTTTAAGGTTTACTTTGAAGGAGTCACTGATTGGCCGTTTTTTCTTTTGAGCTAGGTTGGGGGTGGGGCGGTTTATTCTTGTACCTAGAATAGAGCCCTGATGTGAAGACTCCACTGACAGGCGCAATCCAAGTCCCCTGGAGAGCTTCAGTGTTTTTAATGATGATGTGATCAAAAAATAAAATGGCAGCAAAAGACTTGGCCAGAGGGAAATTATTCAAATGGGAATATATGAACCAAAAAGAAGAAGTTTGTGGGCATGTAAAGAGACTGTTAGACAAACATCTAAGGCCCATAACTGCTTCCTGGCCATTTCCACAGTCTACATATTAGTGACCCAGCTGAATATGCAGTAAATGACCAGCAGGTTGGCACAGACCAGTTTCATCAGCACAAAGAGAATCCTCTGTCAGAAGAAATAAGATATAACTACAAACATTGACTTTCAAGTTTAGGTTCTGAAGTCTCACATAGCTGCCCAATAATGAACCTGGATGATTTCTGGTACTGAATCACTACGGAAAAACAGTAGGAGCATCATAAATTAAGAACTTACGATGTTGCTGTTAGCTTCAACTCCGTCACTGCGGTTTCTGTTGTTCTGTTTCTTTGCTGAGGTACACATCAGTAGGCATATCTGTTGATGTGTGTGTGTGTGTGTGTGCACATGTGTATGTATATATATATATATATATATATATATAGGGTTTAAATGGGTTTAAAGCTTTCCGTCATTAAAACAGCAGGTCTGACAAGGTCTTTTTCATTTTGTATCATCTTCCTCATGTTTTATTACCATGTTGAGGACCCTGGGCTTCATACAGAACACAACACATGAACAGACACAGACCTCAGCACCACCTTAGCCTCACAATCTTAATACTGACAACTGTAAACTCTGTCTGACCCATCTGAAGCTCCTGCTGCCAAACTTGTTTCTGCTTGTTTTGTTTTTTTAGTCCAGTTGTTCCACTGTATGTTCTCACTCTAAGAGGCTTAACTTGTGGTGCCACTCCATCCTACAGGACATCCACAACACAAAGTTTTCATGCCAGCAGTTTTTGGATTTCCAGAACTGGCAGCAGGCTGTGCTTGTTCGCGGCGCCGGAGGAAGTCAACAGGAAAGCAATGTGTTTGTGGAAGACGCCCGATGCAAGCTGTTCAATGGGCTGCACAGATGTGGATGTGCTACTTTTTTACTGCAGGCTTCCTGAACTATTGCTGCACTTTGGCTCCAAATCACAGAGGTATGTAAGTGTTTGGGTTAAAAGTGAGATTTTTACACATCTGAAAAAAAAAAAAGCCCAACCACACCTGCTCCCACAAAATGACTGCTGAGAACATATGGTGTTTTGTAAATTAGAGTAAATGATTCCAAAAAAAAAAAACTTTCAGATGAAGATGTTTGTTGTATTTGCAAATCAGTAGTTTATTTGCCATCAGTTAAATCAACAGTTCTTATTCTGGGCAATAATATGTTCTCAAGTTCAGCTGACAGTTCGATTAAGACATCTGAGTTAAATTACTTTTAAGTGAGAAATTATTTTTATTTATTTATTTATTTAATTAATTATCTTTTATCTTTATTCTATCCATGTGGAGCAGTGTGGAGTGATAGTGACATGAAAAAAGGCACTGAAAGGAGGGACATTAAATAGTGCAATCAGAGACACCCTTTTTTGTTGGGTCTGGCCCCTACAGGGAAACATGGACAGAAGCAAAAGGGAAGGAGCTGGGGGAAGAAGGGTCAGAGAAAAAGGTCCCGGTTGGATCACAGGCCGCTCCCTGGTTTGGTCAAAGGGGCTGGACGGACAGGCGGGGCAGATCAGGAGGGCGAGCAGGAGTGGGCCGGACTTGTGACTGGGGATCAGGTGGTGATGTCGACCGGACTGGGGATCAGGAGCAGGGCTGGAGTTGAACGTCCACCTGAAGAAAGCCACCTCTTGCCGTTTGGAAACAGGACCCTTATTTTGTCAGCCAGTAACTTCAGGAAATCTAACTCTGCATTCAAAGAAGTGTCCTCCCTTCCATCAAACTCGTGCCAAGTGAATGAAAAACTGAAAAGAGACTTTTCTGCTGGGTCCATTATGGTCAGTTCGCTCTGTCAGGTTTTGAAGTAAGAAGTCTTTTATTCCCTGTGCCATACAGGCATTGAACACAAAAGCACTGCACCTGGGAAATCTTGTTACTTATCTTGTAATTTTACAAGATTTGCTCTCTGGTATTTATATATTTAGCCTCTCTGCTGCTACCTGCTCATTTGCACTACTGTATGTTATATGTTTTTAATTGTGTCTTTTGTTTGTGGGTTGTATGTATTTTTTATTGTAAATTCTTTGGGAGAGGCCAAAGAAAATTTTCCACTGAGGTGGACAATAAATAAATCAGTGAATCAATCAATCAATCAAAATAGGACCCAAATGCAGTGGTCATAAAAGTCCCGCAATTTCAATTTCCAATTACAGAAGGTTGGTGTTGTGCATCTGACACATGGGGAGGTAAGTAAAAGACAATAATGTTACATTACATTATATTGTTACATTTAATGTGAAAATTATTTTTACGTAACTATGACAACTATAAGTCTGACCTTCCCACATTATACAAACAGTAGTCAGAATTATCACGAGTGGCATTCAAAACATTTTCACCTACACAGTCAATGGACGGTGTGGAACCACTGCTTGGCATGTGAATATTGTGATAAACAATATGAAACCTCTTATTTAAATATAAAATCAACAGGTTTCCGGCTAAGTGTCCACCAAAGGCCTCTGTCTGCGCCTCTATATTTCCACCTCATACTTTTCCTTCAGCATTGAGAACTTTTCTTTTGGCTCGTCTCATTTCTGTTTGATATTTTGCAAAAACATCTAGTAAATGTCCTAAAACTAAACATCTGTCAAAGTAAAGCAGATCAACAAGTTGACTTTGGAATGAAAGAAAATTGAATAGAAGTCACTGAACAAGATTATTGCCTTTGCCCATAGGCACATTGGCAATGGGTGTTTAAGACTTCATCCTTTGACTGTTCTTCAAACTGTTTTACACCTGCCAGTTCTGCTCTAATCTGCAAGATGGCAAAACCTGCCACACACACCCACACACACACACACACACACACACACACACACCTGAGCTATTCCTGCTATTATTCAATATTACTTAGAGATTAACAAAAGCCTTTTTCTATTCCGTAGAGCACTTAAGGCAGCACAGGACATTTAAAGTGACAAAGGGCACTTAAAGCAGCTCAGGGAATAAGTCCACAAAAAGGCAATTAAAGCAGCAAAGTGCAATGAAGGACAGACAGGGAAATTAAACCTACACACTCGTGCATGTGCCTTTAACTCCTCCAAAAGTTCCTATTTAAAGATGATGATCCATTATAAATTCAGCGAAACTGTCTGGGCTATCAGACCTGTACATCCCGATAGAGAAAATGCTCCGAGGTTGGCAGAGTACAAATGCTGCTTAAAACCGTTGGAATGTTGCAAATTTTGAGACCAGTGCTCAGTTTCCAAAACTTGCTTGGCAGGGCTTTTGAGAAATGTTGCTCATTAAAAGATCAGTGGCACAGTCAGAAGTCTCGGCATCTAACTGTACAAGTACAAGCATTAAATCTCCGCTCAACCTCTGGAAACTTTTGTTCTGTTCCTGTGATCATAGGATCTCTCCATCAAAGCCTGTGATGTTTGACTCATGCAGGAATAATTCATTTATGGATTATGGAAAAATCTATGTATCCATTCATGCATCCATCTGTGTATCTTTGTAACTTGAAATTAAACTTACAGGCGCCTTGTGGAGCTTTCTTGGTTGGGTTTATACTCAGTTTATCACCAAAAGGCAATGTGCTGAATGAATCTATTTCCTCTTGGACCATTTCCTGATAAATCATGTGCAACACTGAGATTTTTAACACTTTGAAACCTGAATTGTTTACAGTCATACACTTGGATAGAGACCCACCCTCGTTGTGATTCTTGGCTCGTTACTGCCAACAATCGATCAATGAGTCATGTAAAACCACCAGCGGGAATGAGCATTGTGTCATCAATGTGCACGTACGTGTGTTCAAGGTCAAAAACTTCACAAGGGACCTTTAATGGATCCGTCGACTCCAAACCATTCAATAGTGCCAAGACTTCAAGATTCACACTCAGATTCTTTTGTACGTTTCTGTGTATTTCACGGTGGATGAAGTGCTTCAGAACATTTATCTTAGACATTATTTAACATGAGACCACAGACCCTGTCTTCTAGAAATTCCATTTATATACAACTGATTTACAACAGCAAATACGTTTGGAAAACATTTGAAAAATACGTTTTCTTCCACAATGTGGTAGCAACATTAATTAACCCATGTTAAATAGTAGTCAGTACACACCTGCCATCAATTAAAGTGCCTCTGATTAACCACAAATGAAGTACAGCTGTTCTAGTAGGACTTTTTCTGACATTTTCTTAGTTGTATCATACAGCAAAAGCCACGGTCCGCAGAGAGCATGCAACCCATCAAAGGGATCTCATTGTTGAAAGGAGGAGAGGGGTAAAGAATTTCCAAGGTATTAGATATACCATGGAACACAGTGGAGACAGACAGTCCTCAACAAATGGAGAAAATATAGCACAACAGTGACATTAGCAAGAGCTAGACATCCCTCCAAAATGGATGAAAAGACAATAAGAAAAGTGGTCAGTGAGGCTGCCAAGAAGCCTACACCTGTATTCGTCATATGTCTGGGCTTTGGGGTTGGGTTGCAAGACGGAAGCCTTCCCTTATGAAGAAAAACATCCAAGCCTGGTTAAATTTAGCATGAACATACATCAAGTCTCCCAAAAGCATGTGGGAAAATGTGTTATTCCAAAAGGTATGTTTGGTGCTAAAACAACACTGCACATCACCAAAGGAACGCCATACCGACGAGGAAGCATAGTGGTGGCAGCACCATGCTGCACCAGTTCCAAATACCAGTCAAATTTGGCACAAAACCTCCAGGCATCCGCCAGAAAGCTGACGACGATCACTTTCACCAGCACGACAATGACCCAAAGCGTACATCCAAATTAGAAAAAAGCGGCTTCACTAGAAGAAGATTCAAGTTTTTGCCTTTATTCAGATAGCACAGTGAGAGAGGGACGGGAAAGTCAGGGTGAGAGACGGGGGATGACATCCAGCAAAGGGCTGTGGGTCAGACTCGAGCCCATGGCCGCTGCGGTTAGGACTAGGCCGATGTGGTACACGCTCCACCACGCTCCACCCCCCCAATAAATATTATTACCAGAGAACATTACATTAACGTATGTTATGTGAGTGGCCAGCCTCTACGGTCACACACAGCCTCCAACAGCGTTGTTGTGCACCAAGTTTCCAGCTTTTTATTTTGGGTAAGAGAGTAAATTCTTCCAGCAGAATTCCCTCCATACTTTGAGTGAGTTTGTGGTTTGTACTTCATGTCTCACACATTTCATACCATTCTTCCTCTGTTACTTGAAAATGATTCCTCCCAAAGCTTTGCAGAGATGAACCCGAGACCCCTTCTGTTTGTATACAGCCACGATCAACCCAGTCACCTTATAACTTTTATCTGGTTCTGACCTCATCTCTTTTCTGAAGTAGTCTCTGTAGTGGAAAACAGTGCAACTACAAGATCAAGAGAGTGCAACTAGGGTTCAGCTGTGCACAGGCCTCTCCCAGGACCCAGCACAGTGCCTCCTGTACCATTTGAAGGCTGTATACCAAATATGGAGTTGTGATTCTATTATGTTTAGTGAAAGTTAACATCTATTCCTCTATTGCAGTGGTTCCCAATCTTTTCAAACTCCTGGCCCGCTTGAAAATGTCAGAAGTGTTAGGGGCCCACATCCGACCCTGTAACAATACAGAGGCCAAATCGTGATTTCTCAGAACACCTTTTATTTCAATGACAATTAAGGAAGCTATTGCTGTGGATGCAATATTTTAGTGATAGCAAACAAGTATACGAACATAAAAGAGATCATATCATCATTTTAATTTATTTCTATAATTACATCTTTTCACCAAAATTGAACTGTTTTGCAAATGATTTGTTCTCCCGCTTGCAATACCTTTGCGGCCCAACAGTGGGCCCCAGCCCACAGGTTGGGAACAACTGCTCTATTCCTTGTTGAAATGTCGTCACTTGATGAGATGCACCTGCATGAGATATGTATAAAACGAGGCGAAGCTGAGAGGAAGCTGTTCTCGGCCTTTGACATCCTATGTGTGCGTTGTTTGAGGCTTCTCACATTCCATGTCACTTGTAGATCACTTGTGAGTGTGTTGAATAACTTCACAGAATACTTTCTCTTGGGTAAATCCATTATTTACAGAAATTGCCACCAGAGTCTCTTAGCTGCATGTATTATTTTTTTTTTTACGAGACCATACTTTGCCTTTAAATCTTGGAAATGCATGAATTCTCCACCTTATGCCTATTTGTGTCCATTCTTTGAATATTGGATCATACATCCCTGCATATATTTGATCTTAATGAGCAATAATAATGTGTAATATGTTTGTGTTGGTGTAACACATAATAGATACTGAGAACAGCGAACGTGAGTCAAGCAGAATCTGTGCTGCTTTCAAAGCACAGCAGTTGTTTAAAGACGGTGATCAGGTCCTTGCAGGACGACCACGGCGAAGACGACTAGAGAGGTTTCTTTCTGTAGAGTCTGACTGATGACAGCTTTAACTGCTCGGGCGGGAAGATGAAAATGTTTCTGTGGAAGAAAGGATTATTGCTCAGAGACAGAGCGGTGACTTTGCAGTGCTGTCATGCTGTCATCTGCACGCTTTGTACCTTCTGTGCTTTTTGTTATTTTCTTACTCGCTTTAAAAGTTTCACCGTTTCTGAGGTACTTTATGTCCTTAGTAAAAATTAAGATTTAAGGACACAAACCTGAAATTCCATTTGTACAAACTTCATCATGTGTTCTGCATGCAGACAACAGGATATGCATTGCCAGGTAAGATTGGTAATGACCTTTATTCACAGGAATGAGGATGAACAGGTGAGCAGCAGTACAGTTCAGATTAATACAAAGCTGAGTAGTCTCTTGTGTTCTGGGGTGGGCCCGGGGACCGGGACTGGAGGGCCGAGGGTCAGGTAGGGGAACGGGGTGACCGAGCTCACACACACACAAACACACACACAGGTTCCGTTAGGGAGCAGGCTGGAGCCGTCGTAGAGGGAGCAGGAGGATCAGAACCAGGTGAGCTGTCAGCGGGGCAGATGAATCAGGAAGGAGCTGGCAGGCGGGTAATCAGAGCCAGCGGAAGGATCAGGAACCCAGCAGGGAAGTATTCACAAGACCAATGCTGCGACGTCAGAGCTGGAGAACGCCAAACAGCCACAGGGACAGGCAGACGGGAACCAGGAAGTGCAGAACTCGTGGTCGGGGACAGAAGGCTGAGGCATTTACCGGGGCAGAGACGAGGCAGGATGGTCAGAGATGAGCAGAGTCAATACCAGGAAGTCAGTCCGGAGATGTAAGGTCTTGCATGAGTACAGAGAACAATCTGGCAATGAGTGCGTGGACCACGGCTGCTTAAATACTGGGATGAATGGAGATGGAGTGCAGCTGGGAGCAACAGGTGTGGACGGTGAGGCTGATGAGGAGGCGTGGCAGAGTGGAGAGTGGAATACGTAAACCTAGTATACGTATATCTGGACCGCCTATGGTCAAATCCTGATTTTATAACTGTGACGTCATCTGACAAAATCACAGTAGATGAAATGAAAGACAAAGAGTGAGCTGTGATTTCGTCTGTATTTACTGTAACATGATCAGTCAGAGAGAAAGATAGAGGAGATAGGCTATATTTCTTTCATTTAGTTATTTTTCAGGCTTTTGCCTTTATTACAGTCATAGTGATAGAGAGAGAGAGAGAGAGAGAGAGAGATGGGAAAATTTGGGAGAGATAGAGAAAGAGGATGACACATGGCAAAGGGCCACATGCCAGACTCGAACCTGGACTAAACCCAAAATGGCAGGCGCTCCACCAGGTGAACCGCCTGAGACAGACCATCTTTCTTATTTAGTCTCTGACACAGAGCACAGCCTCCGTCTGGATTCACAATAGTTTAGTCTTTACTTACTTCAACTCCAGAACGTAACAGACTTTTATTAGAGGCAGGTCTTTATGTCTGACTCCCTCTGTTTGATATGTAGAGTTGGTCATAGTCGTCAGTACGAAGCCTCGTTACCGATGACTTCTCTCTCTCCCTCCCTCTCTCCTGCTCTCTCTGCTCAGTGTGTCTTATGTTTAGTTCTTCCTCTGCCTCCTTTAGTAATAATGACACATGGAATGAAAGTAGTTTATTTGCTGTAATGGAGGTGAGGCTCAGTGTATTGGAAGTGCTCCTCCTCTTCCCTGCAGTTCCTGAGCAGTCGGTAAACCAGAGCGGCTTCTTAGACTGCGGCTCAGTACTCCACTGACCAGTGATGGAAATATCAGCAGTCAGTCAGTCACATTTGAGATTATGGGGCTGTTTAGCTGTTGAGCAGCTTTTCACCTCATTGTGGTGGAGAAGGTTTATAGGTTTTTTACCATTTGACCGGCTTTTCTTTTCCCACAGAACCAAAGATGGAGTGCCACTGTAGACACTGATCAACTGTTCACCCATGTTAGCATCTGTTAAACAGCTGATCAGTCAGCTCATGCATTGTACATCTGTTGTGTTCAATTCAGCTGCCAACAATGAGTGTCTCAAAGTACTTACAGGCTAGACACAGAATGATTTTGTTTGCAATTGCACATCCCCAAACGTATAAAGAGGCAAGAGAATGCAGGCTGTACGTCGTGGAACAAATTACAAAGTTATAGCAGAATTACTTGCACAAATGGAAAATTTTCCCAACTTCAGATAACGATTAGTGCAAATCTTGACGTGTTATGGTTTGACTTCTTGAGTGTGCAGAGATGCTACAGTGCCATACAGAGACATGGGTCAGAGTTTTCATACAAAAATACAGACAGATACAATATGTATTGTGAGGGTGTCACTTTGGAATTGGAAAAAGGTGAAGCTGTGTGCTGCCTTTCAAATATGCACCTGTGCTACGTTTTTAGTGTGTCACTCAGCGAGTCAGGGGAATGAAACAACATCAGTTAAACATGAAGTAAGATCATGTTTTAGTGATTCATTTCTGCATAAAACAACAACCCTTTTAGCTGGGAATCAACAAGTCCTCCGAATGACATATCATGAGACTGTATTGGACACAAACCAGAAGGACCAGAATGATTTGTGTGACCTTTTTCTCACACGACATGGTTAGTGGTTGGTTAAGTTTGGGCAACTAAAACGACTTTGTTAAGGATAGGTAAAGTCATGGGTTCAAAACACATTTACTTGTGTGTCAGTCTCACATCCACATGTTATCTCTACAGAGACAGAAGAGGATCAGAGGTTTTCTTGTCTCCTCTTCCAGAGCTGGCAGGCCACCCCTCATTTAATGTTTCTTTCATCAGAGAGAGAGGTTTGTGATTGTCTCCTTTGTGGAACTCCTGTTCTTGATCTTGATCTTACTCTTTGGACTTATTCTGTATTTTTATGCCTGTGCGCTGGTGACAGTCAGAGCCAGAGGCATTCTGTTTTTGGGTCTGTCCTTCCGTCCTATTCTTGCATTCTCATAGACGTGGTATCTCAGTAACACCTTAAAGGAACTAATTCAAATTTGGCACAAACATTCACTAGGACTCATAGATGAACTGATTAGATTTTGGTGGTCAAAGATCAAGGAGAGCTCACAAAACTCAGACATCCACTTGGACTAGGAGTGTAACAAGTTTGGTGATGTCACTGAGTGTGTAAAGAATGGATTTCCTGGGTTAATGAGGTTAAATCTTTATTTTGTATAATTCATTTGATTAATTGAAATCGATTACATCAAAGCCCATTAAAAGGTAATGTTTGTGACACACAAATAGTTTCCTGGTGTTATTAACTACCAACACATTGACTCATAGGGAATAACTAAGATATAACTAAGAATTAGAAGATATTTATTTGATATATATATAGGAAGTTATGATCTTTTACCGCTGCATCTGTACTTTTTGTGAATTGTAAGTGCCCTGTAGTTGAGGTACATTTTCATGATAAGTGCATGATATAATAAGATAAACAATAACAAGTATTAAGGTCATAGAAAAATGGTGGTTTTGATTAAACAGTAAAAATATAAACACATCCAACCAAGCCAAACCAACAACCAAGACCAATGAAATGCTTTAAGTTGCTTCAATAGAACCATTAAGATGTGAATCTAGTCGACTTATATCGTTGGCAAACAAATGAAACATTTTGCAGATCCGATCACTATCACCAATATACTTTGCAGTTGCATTCATTTAAAAAAAACATCCCATAACAAAAGTAGTCCAGGTGTCAAAAGCAAATAACAGAGCAACATGAGGCAGCAAAATGAAAAGTTTGGCAGGGAAACAGAAATCCTCATCTACTGCAAGTAAAAACCAGCGTGTGCTCCAGGTGCTAGTCCCTCCTAATGCTCTCTCTCTCTCTCTCTTCCTCTCTCTCTCTCTGTGGGGTTGAGCTCTCTGATGAGAGACTTCCTGTTTGTGTCTTTGTAGTTTTCTCAACCTGCTGCCTTTGAATCCACAGGTCTCATCCCTCCACATGATGTGTTACTGTGAAAAAGTGTGTGTGTGTGTGTGTGTGTGTGTGTGTGTGTGTGTGGGTCTGTATTCTCACAGCTGACATCAAAGGAGCACCAGACTGATCCTCCCAACATGACACTAATGCCTCCCTTCTCCCTGTCCTCTGCTGACACCTCATCTTTTCCCGCTTCCTCTTTTTCACCCAGCAACGTCCTCCTTGTTTTCTTCCTCCTCTCTCCTTCTCCTGATCTTTTCACCTTCTTTGTTTACTGCAATGGCTCTGGCGACAACCTCGCCTTTTGTTTGACTCTCTCTCTCCTGTCATCTCCTCTTTCGCGTTTCCTCCTCTCATCTCCTTTCTCTTTCTCTTGAGTCTCTTCAAAGCTGTTCTGCCTCACCTCCTCTCTGCTCTTTTTCTCTCTCCCTCCTTTCCAGAAGAGAAAGAGTAGAGCAAGAGCTTTTCCAGTCATTGAAAATTGAGTTTGATTGTGGCAGTGCAGGCTGTTCTATTGAATGGATTTTATTGTGGATTTACTGCAAAACAGTAGCTCTTGAAAGCCTCCACCAGACGAGGCTGTGTTGCATTCAGGCTCCATTGCAGCTCAGTTTGCTCCCACTGTGACCAGCGTCTGACCGAAAGCAGCAGTCAACAAATGGCTGACAATGACATACTGTACTTTTTGTTTGTATTCAATTAGCCAAACCCTCCAGTGGTCAAAGGAGGAAGTAGTGTGATATCATGTCACAGGTTGGCCTTGATGGATGGGCCAACAAAACGTTAGACTTTCCTACAGAACGTCATTGCTGGTTTCTTTTGACCATGACCACAGATTTTGATCCTTTAACCAAGTTGTTTAGTACTTCAACATTACCAAACCGTATCCACAGTGTTGTCACATTAGTGATTCGTAATGGTTTTGGAGGGTACTGACAAATGCTGATTGGGGATCACAGGGATAATATCCCTCCATCTTGGAGGGCGGTCATCAAATTGGTGCTCTGCTTGAGGAATGGGTGGTTCAATCTGTTCATGTCTGTGTTCGTCTGTGTTTGTTGTTTTCAAGTGGTCCTCCAGGGTCCCTTTTTGGCATTTTGAGAGATCTGTTGTTTTCCTTTGCAAAGAGCCGGTCTAGCCAGGCGTTCCTTTAGATCTTCTTGCTGGAGATTGATAACGATTCTCCATTCCTGTGACACTTTCCTCCACTGTTTCCTTAGGGCCCTCCTTTCCTTGACCAGGATTTAGGAGGGGCTATTGTTTTCTCCCTCCTTGGTTATTTCCAAACTTTTCTACCCCATAGTTATATATGAGATAACCTATTCTCTCCAGCTTCTTCTCCACTGTGCCACAAAGGTTGTTCAGGATCTTGTTCAGGACTGTATTGACCGTTGTCCACTCTTTCTCGCTGCTGGACTTTGGCCAGTTCACTCATGGACTGCCGCCTTGGGCCTTCGTATTCTTAGTAGGCTGACCTCGGCTAGATCGCTGGAGCTCAGGTGTTGTACTCCTCAGCCTGTGGAGTCCTGATGCCCAGCGGACATTGGATCATGTCTTGTCGGTGACCTTCACTCGACAGACTTGATCTTTCTCTCAAGAGATAGTGGGTCAATGCGAGATCTTGATCTCACCTCCCTTACGCATCTGGTGTTGATGCATTTTTAGTTCTTTGATTGTTATTATCTTGGAGCGGCCACAGCTACATGTTCGGAGGTCATTTCCAGCAGTAACTGATGCAAGTTCTGCGCCAATTATCTGATCCACTGTCAAGTTCATTCCAGGGTTGGTTAGGTTGCCAATCAGTGAGTCCTCTTCCACCCTTGCTCTTACAGACTCAACAGGGATTTTTCTCTTTGAGGGGTGGCTCTCTATCAATATGCTGTATGATACAAGAAAACATTTCAGTAAAACCAATTTTAACTCTCTTTAAAACCTGTCATAAAAGCCACTTTCATTAACTTGATTTTGTTAGCATTTTACTATCATACTTTGTCTGATCAAGCTTTTATGTTTCATCTCTTTGTATATAAAATGTAGAGCTTAGAAGACTTCATGTTTTAATGCTCGTCATTATATCTTGTATTATTGTATTTTTTGAGGTCTGTTGTCTTTAATGGCTCGCTCCAAACTAGATTTCCTTTGGGAAGTACATTAATGTTTTCTGCCAGAAAACTAAACTGTCAGTATAAGTGTTTTTTAACAGTATCATTGCTTTGGACATGATCCTGTTATTATGTTTTTCTACATGTATTTCTGGATCCGTGACTGTATGGCTCAAACACACTTAATAAAAACCATTAAGGGGACAGTGGACACTTATTTTTATGTTGCTAACATGTTGCTAATGTGATAACAACTGCTTTAGACTGAAGGTGAAACACTGTGACAAAAATGTCCCCTGAACAGCCCATCAGTACGCAACTTTGCCACAAGGAAAGACTTTCTGGGTTAAATCCAGCTTCACTTTTCTCACCAACAGACTGCAAGTCACAATGTGAGTCCCTGACCATATCAGCAATTAGACCACACACACACACACACACACACACACAACCATGCACATGCACATGCACAAAGGCATAAACACATCAGCAGTAAATTGCTGTTGATTCACTCCCATATACTCAGTGAGTCTGAGTCATAGCCCCCACCTCGCCCTCTCGCGGCGCTTTGTGATTGGCTTTGAGACGTCAACTTCGGCGTATGTGTGTGTGTGTGTGTGTGTGTGTGTGTTTCCCATTGCCCGAGGCACCCTAACAGGTCCTGATAAGAGTCAATCAGAACGGAGAGAGAGAGTGAAAATAAAGACAGATTGACTGCAGAGAGACCGTAGGCGAGAGACAGTCACTGAAGAGAAAGAGAGAGAGAGAGAGAGAGAGAGAGAAACGGACAAGATGAAAAAATTAAGAGCAAGAGACATAGTAAGTGGCTAACAGAGAAAAAGAGAGAGAGAGAGAGAAAAGGTGGGAGGGGAAAATTACCACTCACTCAGACTCCCAAGAGGAAATGATGAGGAGTGTCCACATCAACGAGAGCTGACACCTGTTCTCCCACACACACACACACACACACACACACACACACACACACACACACACACACACACACACTACTGGGAAGTAGATAAAATCAGATACCTGAATACATCAGCCAATCAGTCAATTAAAAGACCAATTTTTTGCATAACATTTCAGAGTGATAAAGAGATAAAGTGCTGCGATGTATTTTTTTTTTTAGTCATTTTTTTCAGGCTCTTTTGCATTTATTCTCTCTGCAGTGAGAGAGAGAGAGAGAGAGAGAGAGAGGGGATGAAAAGCTGCAAAGGACCATGGGTCCGATTCAAATCCAGGCAGCTGCGGCAATGACTAAACCTCAATGGTACGCACCCTACCAGGTGATCCTCTGAGGTGCCCCAGCTGTTATTTATCATTAATTCTGACTGTTTCCAAGACACAACATGAAATGAACCAATGATATTATGAAGGTACCATGTATAACCTAATAATAACAATAATAATAATAAAACTAGACTCACCTCCTCGTGGTTGTCTGCCTCCTCCACTCAGACTAGTTTCAGGTTACATCCCTGTTTATCCAGAGTCATAGAAAATATGAACCATTTGTGGGAAATTTTGTCATAATTTCTGTGTGAAAGCTTGGGTAATGGCTAATAAGTGTTAATTGAGGTCACACTGACCTTGACCTCCGAACACCAAACTCTAATCATGTCATCCTTGAGTCCGAGTGAATGTTTTTACCAAAAGGCTTTGCCGACATATTGTGTCCAAGAGAATGGGGCGGATCGGCCAACCCGAAAAGAGCATGCCTCCAGCTCTGACTGTCGCTGGCGCGGAGACATGAAACTAGTTCAGAAAAAAAAATCAGGTTTATAGTAAATGATTTGGATCGGCCCCAAAATGTAATGGGTTCTCTCCTTGGCCATGCCCCACCCCTGCAACAAGTTCAGTGCAAATAACTCCAGGCCTACTTTTTTGTGTAAATCCTGCTGACTAACAAACTGACATGAATGAAAAAATAACCTCCTTGGTGGAGGTAGTAAAAAGTAAAACTACCGTAGCTGACCTCCTTCATAAGATAAACCACACAAAACAATATTAACTCGAGGGTTACCCTTCAAAACACATGAAAAGTGATGCCCCATGCTCAGTTTATAAAACATTTTTCAACTATAGTTTGGTTTCATGAATTATATTCTTCAGAAAAATGTGTCTGGTTCTGCTTCTTGCTTCACAGCACCAGTTGAGACAAAACAATAACAACAACACAAGAGCTCCACTGATCTCCCCTGACCTTTGTGTTTGCTTAATGATTGTGTACCTGTGTGTGTGGTCCACCTGTTCTTTGTGTCTATGACTGTGGTCTCAGAGTGGTGTGTTTGTTCTTCATATGCTTGAATAAATCTGTTCGTGGCGACATGGAGCTGGTTGCTGTGTGAATGTGTGTGTGTGTGTGTGTGTGTGTATGTGTGCTGACAGAGTCTCTGCACGCCAGAGCAAGTGAAAGCTGAATGTGGGGAATATGAATTGTAAAAGGATCTATGGGGATAACACCCCAATCCACAACATATTTATCTTAATAAAGTTATCTGACTGAATGAATTTGACATAAATTGACATATATTGCTGTCTGTTTTCATTACCATCTATAACTCATAGATGTTTTTTTATTTTATTTTAATTTTTAATTTCAGGATCAATAAAGCAATCTTACTATCCCGCATCTCCCGAATGCATTTAAAGCTCACATGTAGTTGTCATCTCCTCACAGTCATTGTATCAAAGCTTCAGAGTGATAAAAAAAATAAAAAAAATAAAATTTATAAAAAACTACCAAAATGTTACAGTACAGTAATGTTACATCAAAATATAAACACGTAACAAGTAGACAGACAACAGCAAGGCAAACATAAGTGTCACTGAATGTAATTTCCATAATTTACAAATAAAGATTTTATACATAATTGTTATTATATATTTTTTTATATCATTCTGCTTTACTATTTATTTAATTTTAACTCCAAACTTTTTAAAGTTCCAAACTGAATTTTGTTGTGTGTCTCCACTGCCATTAATAAATGTAACACTTCATTCAAAAAAGTATGTTTCCTCTGCACATTGAAAAATGCAGCTGAAAGTAATAATCTGTAACTTTTCCACATTAAAATATCTAAAAACAACTAGACCTATGTTCTTTATGTTGTTGAGTTGTATTCTTACATTCTCCCAAATGTTTCCATCAATTCTCAAACCAGAGAAATCTGTGCTTTTAATCGTGGTAACTGTTCGTGTCATTTGGTCGCCTGTCAGTGACATCATATCCTCTGTGATCATGTGTCATGTGTCAAGCCACCGACACCTTTTGCACATTGGTCGTTTTCAACTATATGTTTACAAGTTTACAGTTACGTGTTTATGTTTGCAAGTTACATTCATAATGAATTTAAAGAAATGTAATGTTTTTATGTCTTTTTTCGTTTTGTACTGAAATTTAAGTTCAGCATACCGTTACACCCCTACTGTATATACATGTACACAGATAAAATAAAAATACATCTAAAATTAGAAAAATAAATGACTCTTCAAGATACAGTGAGGAGGTGAAGTCGATCAGCTGCTCTTCCACTGAGCACCTGGTAGACATGTTCTGTGTGGGATCATCGCTTTAATAACTCTTTGCTGTTAGATTACATTTTTTCCTATGTTTTCGCTATAATGAGCCAGTTTTCCTTCTTGGATCAATAAACACCTCTATTCATCTCAATCTTTCTGTCAGTCTTCCAGCTGTCAGATTGCTGTGAGTGTGGCGGTGGGATTTCAGACTCGCTGGGATCTTACGAGCAGCAGAAGGTAACATGACTTTAAATTACATATAAACACTCTGAGTGAACATATCAACATCGTAGGTGGGCGTGCAGCAGCGTGGGAGTGATAGAGGTGAGGATAAATCTACCCTTGCACTGTTATTTCCATCTGAAATTGCTGTCTCAACTGACTTTCTTTTTGACAGATTCTGCTGGAGGAGGTGAAAGAAAAGAGAATCAGAGATTTACATTTCAGCTGCAGCTGTCATCCTCTGTGATTTCAGCAGGCACAGGTTTAATGTCTTACTAATGGAAAGTGTGACAGGATACACAGCTGTTCTGTAGGATTTTGCCTGACTTATGACCTCTGACCCTGAGGCCTCTACCAAGCAGATGGATTCATAAAGAAAGAAGATGAGGAAAAAAGACAGGGAAGCAGTTCAAGATTGACAGATAAAGACACAAGCTATTTTTCCATTTTAAAAATTTTTATGGCTCAGCACCAGCGTGCCTCGACAGAACTTCTTCAAATCTGGCAGAAACATTCACTTGGTTCTAAGGATGGACTGATTAGATTTTGGTGGTCAAAGGTCAAAGGTCAAGGTCACAGTTATCTCACAAAACGTGGTTTTGGCCTTGTGAATGCAATATCTAATTAACACCATGAGAATTTTTCTTCAAATTTGGTAGAAAACATTCAAAACATAGAAATCAAGGACGAACTGATTAGATTTTGGTGGCTAAAGGTCAAAGGTCAAAGATCAATGTGAAGTTATACAACATTTTTTAAGCCATTACTCAAGAATTCACACAGCAATTCTGACAAAATTTCACACTGATGGTTCATATTTTCTATGACTCTGGATAAACAGGGACGTAACCTGAAACTAGTCTGAGCGGAGGAGGCAGACAACCATGATTTAAAACCACACTCCCTCACAGGTGTTTTTAGTCTCTCTGATTAACCCTCCACCAGGGTTGCTGTTATGTGGGGCCATTCTGGAAATTACATGAGCTCACCAAACTCTACGTACCAGAATGATAAAGCTGCTAGTTGTCCTGCCCTAACAAATGCAACAAAGCCAGCGGCAGAGTCTGGCAGCTGTCACTCAAGCATCTCTACACACCCAAGAGCTCTAATAGAGTAGATTAAATGAAGATACCTGTGTGCGTTTTGGAATAATTTATGAAAAGATTCAGATAAAGGTTCTACTGTATGTTAGGGGTCGGCAGGTAACCTATTTTAGCACCAGGCGCTGTACAACTGACAGCGCAGCACACGGCCCGATTCTTGACTTTATGTCCGTCAACATGGATAAAAGTATAACAGGCATTCTTCATGTGAGGGTCAATTCTCTATTTGGGCATTAGAGCTAAACGTGGGACTGTCAGTCGTCAGCCACCGCTCTGCTCCTGAATGGGCTGACTGGGGACAGTAACCTCCTCTGTGGAAAATGACTGTGAAAGAGTAAAAAGCATCAGTGGAGCTGTGACCAGATGTGGGGTTTGGGGGATTATACACTTGTAAAATACACTGTATAAGAGTCTTTACTGTCAAACGTTGTCTTCATATCTTCTTACCCGAGTCTTCATTTAAATACAAGACTGAAGGAAAAATATTGACCTTTGGGAAATATGCTTACTTGCTTTCCTCATTAGATGATAAGATTGATACTACTCTAATGACTGTGCACTAATTATGAAGCTAAAGCTTAGTGATTAAAAAGCTTCTCATTTGTTTAATCCATAGTGTAAATTAGACAAATTGCTCTTTCACACCCCGGCCTTATGTCTCTTGACTATTTCTTGCCCGGGCCCAGTAACTTCCTGGTGACTTCACTGGATGCCCGGCAACTGCTCACAAAAAAACAAAAAAAATCAAAAAGAAAAATAGACACGATAATTGTATTAATCTGCTCATCCATTCACCAAGAAACTGAATAAAGTACATTTAACAAAATGTCATGAAACGGTGTGAATATAAACATGTGGTTGTGTTATAAACTGTGATTAAAAACAAGCAACAACATCCAGGTTTTTCATCTTTTGTTCATATCTCTGTTTATTGCTTCTTTAATTAAATTTGTCCATTTCAGTAGAATTAGACGACCAGACGCCAAGAAATGACTTCAAAGTCTCTTGTTCAACGAATAGAGGGTTCTCCAAAGAGAGCTATAATAGGACAGGGGTCTATAGTGACTTCAAGGACCTCTGAGAGTGTGTTAAACACACAAGTCCAGTAAACTGCAGCTTGGGGCAGTTCCAAAAAATATGACAGTAGGAAGAAGGGGTCATTTTACAAACGGTTGCATGCTGGATCTACTGTACGTCTCTCTCACAAATTCTCATCCGTCCAATGTTCCTGATGCAGTATTTTACACTGTAGTAGAAGTTTTGTCTGTCATGATCTCACCTAGGTCCTGCTCCCATCTATGTCTAATGATGGTGATGGTGGTGGTGGTGGTGGTGGTGATGGTGATGGTGGTGGTGGTGGTGGTGGTGGTGGGGGCAGATATCGGAAACAACATCCAGGTTTCAGTGAGATAAACAGGGAGTTTTACTGAGTGACTGACTGATGATTGCGTGTCAGGGGGTTTCCTCATGAAGATCAGGGATAAAAATAAAGAAAAAAGAAACAAATTCTGTTCTTGCACAGATTTGTTTTGAATTATTAAAAGACACTGTGGCAACCCTGACCACATCATGTTTCCATCTTAAGACAAGAACATGGAAAAAACTACAGCTCCCATGAGGTTTTTTCACGGTCACTGAAAGACTGAATGCAAAGAAGATAACTGTCATTTTATATTTAATGAGCTCCGGCCATTACAGACACAGATACTGAGAGAAAACCCTGTGAACACACATTCCTGAACACTGTGGCGGACACACATTTCACACCTCTTGTCAAACCTCGATCCTCGATCCATGGGCTGATGATGGCATTATATATTCCACAAATGTGCTCCCATATTTCGATTTCCCATAATTTCTTTATTGAAAGAGTAAGTTTTGCTTTGAGAAACTGTAAAAAAGAATATGTGCGGGAAATGGCTTTGACTTTTTAAACTTTTATGCAGCTCGTTTCATTTGACATTGGATACTTTACAACAGATTGAGGGATTTGCACACTTTGAATAGAAACTGAGTGTGTGTATGTGTGTGTGAGGGAGAGAGGGAGAGAGAGAGTGAGAGAGAGAGAGAGAGAGAGGTGCTGCATACTTCAGAGGGAAATGAGAAAGTGAGAGAAAAGTAGAAGAAAAAGGAGGGCAAGGAGGATGGGGGGACAGGAAGAGAAGGTAGCAGACGACTACTAATGTTCCACTATGTAGATGGAGAGAGTCACTGCTAACACACACACATGCAAGCACGCACACACAGACAGACACACACACACACACACTTACACACACACACACACACACACACACACATACACACACACACAGTCATACTTCCGTTGGGCAGCCAAGAGAAGGGAGTGGGCTATCAAAGAAGGAGAAGTACTGTGGTGAATACTGATGCTGCTTTACGCCACTCAAAAACACACACACACACACACACACACACAACACACACACACACACACACACATGCGCACAAGCCTCCAAGAACATTGAGGAGATGAGGAAGCAGAGGTAGGAGAGGAGACAATCAAAGAGTGTAAGAGAGGAAAGTACTTCAGAGAGACAGATGGATGCAGAGGACAGATTGAGAGAGTAGATGAAGAGTAGGGGAACCAGGAAAAGGGGAAGAAAATGAAAGTATGGAGAGGAGAATAGGAGGGGACAAGGAAGAGGAGAAGGGAGGAGATGAAGAGACAAAAACGAGTCACACTCCCTGATGACTTAATATCAACTATGTGCAACAAATCAAGTGCAACGGCCAATAGGAAAAACTGTTGTGCTGCATTGCTGCCAAAAGTGGAACGACTGGAGGAGAGAAGAGGAGGATTAAAGAAGGAGAAGAAGGAAGGGATGAGGCGAGAAGGAGCAAAAGAACAAAAGGAGGAGAACGAGAAGAGGAGGAAAATGAGCAGGGAAATGGGAATGAATGGGGATAAGAGGAGATATGAGGAGGAGGAGAAGTGGAGGGCGAGGGGAAGAGAACAGAAGGTCACTGGGTGAGGATGAAAGAGGGGAGAAAAGAGGAGAGAACATAGGTCGATGAGGAAGAAAAAGGCAATCAATGGAGGAGAGAGGAGAGAATGAGAGGAGAGGAGAAAATGAGGAGGAAAAGGGAAATGAATGAGAAAAGAGGAGAGAACAGAAAGGAGAAAAGAGAAGATGATGGGGAAAAGAAGTGAGATGGAGAAAAAAGTAAAGGAAGAGAAGCGAAGAGAAGAAAAGAGTGTGGACATGTGTATATAGGGACTGGCACAGACAGTGAACACACACACACACACACACACACACACACACACACACACACACATTTTGTGAAAGCTGCTCATAGTGTTTAGCAATTCGTATCAGGAACCTTCATCTGAGCGTCCAGATTATGGATATTGATTTCTCTGTTGATATTTTTTTTTACGACAGTTTAGCATCTAAGCAGATGACGCTGCTCTCACTGATGGAAAAACATGGAGGATACTCAGGTTACATCCTCGCACTCCTCTTAAACCTTCCCTCAATCTGATTCCTGAATGGATCTGTGGACGACTCACTAAACATTGTCTTGACACAGGCAAATATGCTTGTTAACTGATGTCGCAGAATCTCATACCTAATGTTAGATACACCTCAAATATTTATTGATGATTTTCAGTGATTTTAAGCAGGGTGTTGGGTTCCGACCAAAACGTCTTAATAACTATAATAAGGCGAGCAAAATGTTCCAGTTAGCTTTCATGAACACACGCGAACACCTCTGAGTCTGGGGATTACGCCGAGGTTACGTCACGTGACCTACGTTTTCGAACAAAGCTTACTCTGCTTCATCCCCTCATTCAGTCTGAATGGCGCCATAATTAATAAATGAACATCATGATGGGTTGAAGAAGACTTGAAACGAGGGACTAAGACCGTAAACTCGTTAGGGATGTGTTTATTGGTGGAATAAATCAAGTGAGAAATAGCGTCGTTTTCTCATAGGCTTTCATGCAATTGGACTGCAGGTTTAAGACACACTTCCTCATACTACAGTAAACACTGTAGTATTAATCAGTATTAATCATCTTAAGATGTCATATGTAATAATATATCAGTAAACGTGGTGATCTCCCTGCAGATTCGAATGAGGATCTCTCATCTGTTTCCGTGTGTCTGTGTCAGTGTTAGTCTGTTTGTTTCTGTCATGCACGGGAGAAGCAACCAAAAGACATGTCCTGTTACAAGGGCATTCTTCCCTGTGCCAAGAGAAATTGCAGCCACTGCAATATGGAGCAGCATGTAAAGCCGCACCTCAAAGAAAGGCATGGAGGCAAGCTGAGGAAGAATGGGAAGAGTGGCTGTCGTCCCTACTCGTGGTATATAGACAACCCCGGAATATTCCTGTTCATTTTATTTTGCCAAGGTTTTCATTCCTCATTGCACCATAGCTACATACACGAGGGAGTCCATAAAAAGGGCTCTATCCATGAGTATGTGGGTCAAGGTTCTTTAGAGATTTCCAATTTACCAATTTCTCATTTGTCTACCACGCTCATGTTCCTCATGCAGCTACTGCTATTGTGATCTGAACAAATATGAACCCAGCAGACTCGGACGCAATCGGCCAACGTCTTGTTAACCCGGGCACAACAACGTGGCCGAGCCCTGAAAGAGATCATGGACAGTCTCAAAGACCTCTCTGCTAGTGTCAGAGTGCCTCCTCTCCCTCCGTCGGGGCTCCCGCTCCCTGGCTGAGTGGGGCGGAGCAAAGGAGACAGAGAGAGCAGGGAGGCCAGGGACAGTCAGACAGTCTGGAGGCTCAGGTAAAGGTTGTCCGGCTTTTGTTTATCAGTGTTTTTAATGAAGTAATAAGGGGTTTCCTTTATATACATTTTATACAAGTACACAGGGGTTAAAGTGGACTGCAACAATCCAACTGCTTTTGATTAATAAGCAAATAAAGTGTCTGAATAGGGAGTGAGACAGACAATCACACACATATACAGACACACACACACACACACACACACACACACACAGGGAGGAGAGAGAGACCCACCAGATCATCACATAGGGCAATGGTCCTTTTAACATCATTGTTGCAAATGAAGCGACCACATAAAACCTTCTGTTATAAATCCATGAGGTTGCAAAGATCAGCTCTACTTGTGATTAAAAAAGAGCAGAGGAGTGGAATCGTTTGTGCTGTTCACATTTGTTCACAGACCGCTTCACATGTTCAGTGAAATGCTTCAGATGCTGAAACAAACTCGCTTTTTTCTCAACATTGTTATTTTTTGCAGTGTAGCAGCAGCACAGGACGATGCCACTAAATATCTTAATCTGTGGCACTCAAACCTTGTGTTGATCTAACTCATTAGCATCATTAGAGCCCAGCCTGGGGCCCAGAGCTGGCATTTCTCCTCCTCTCTTCTCTCTCCGGTATTCCATCGCCACCGCCACCCCCCCCCCCTCTCCTCTCATAGCAGTGTCCCTCTTGGACACTTGGCGCCATCATCTCTCTTCTACTTCCTTCTTTTGTTCTCTGGCAACCCTCCTTCCTCTCCTTCTCCGTCTCTCTCTCTCTCTCCTCAGCCACTCCCTCGTTCCTATGTTTCCATGGGGGGATGGAAAGAGAGG
>NW_019525547.1:700866-701199 GCF_002814215.2 Seriola lalandi dorsalis | reverse complement strand
TTAGTGATTCTTTTTAATGTATTAATTAGCTAATGATGGATCCTGTTTATTGATGCATCATGTTAGATTCATCTCCAGGACATGTTTTTGTCCACCATGTTTTCTAGTTTTGCTTCTGATCGCTCTCTCTCTCTCTCTCTCTCTCTCTCTCTCTCTCTCTCTGTCTCTCTCGGGGATGATATCCAGGGATCAGCACTGTCATGGAGGTGTGCAATGAGAGTTGAACACACCAGGCCCTTGTTGACAAGGGCCTGGTGTGTTCAATCAGCCTTGCTGGGGCAAACCAAGTGGACTGAGGAGAGGGGGGGGGGGGGGATAGGGAAGGAGTTGGAT
>NW_019525547.1:693254-700846 GCF_002814215.2 Seriola lalandi dorsalis | reverse complement strand
CCCCCCCCCCTTCTGTGCACCAAAAGTGCTGACTGAGGTGGTGCTGCAAAATCAGGAGGACACTACCAAAGCCATAAATGACATAAAGGATCAACTGATGAAAACAGATTGCGGAAATCAAAAGGTTAATAAACCTAAACTGTTAACTAATGGGATTTCAGTCATTTTTTTCACACCATGCTGCAAAACACATTTAAAATGAAATAAATCTCTAATTCTTCTGAGCTCGGCAAATGGGCAGACTTACCTAAAGTCTCTGTGTGATCCTCTGTCTTTAGGCATTAGGAGGTGGTAAGGGCTCTGCGTCAGGCATGGGGCCGTCTGATCCGGGGGTTTCTCCAGGGAGACGCCTTGTCTGATGGCCAAGTTGTTTAGCACATATCAAGCCATGATGATGTGGCACACTTCTTCAGGCCGATACTGCAGTCACACAGCCACAGAGCTATTCTGCACAATGAACCAGTTGTGTGTTCCTCTAGGCCGCACCGTTTAACAGACAAATTTGCATCACAAATTATCTGCATGTTGATTCAATGAAACCCCTTTCTTTTGACATGATTAAATTCATTGTTTGATGGTGCTTTTATTATGATGTGGGCGCAATCTATGCCTCCGATTGTGTTTGGAAATCCGGCAATAGCGTGAAATCCCTGTTTGATTTCTGCTTGTTGAAGATGGCTGTAAGGGAACTGGATGTAGTCTGGGGCCAGGGAAATAAGCGCATCCAAACACCGCTGGCATGAATCTACTCATTGATGCCTGGGAAATGCTGGATATGTCTCCAACCTCACGCTGAAATGTGCCAGTTGCCAAAAAAAATCCCAGGGTGGACAGAAGTTGGATGTGCATGGGAAATGGCTTTTGTGCGTTTTGTTTCTCGCTCCAACATTAATCCTAAATCACGACATAAATCCGGCAGTATATGTTCAGGGAAGCGGTATCTACCACAAAGCCACTCTGCTCTCACCAAACAGATCAGCATGATCTTTGAAAACGCGTTCCCTGCGGAGGCCTGGTTTACAAAAGCTATCGATAACGCAAGGTGAGCCATTGCACTGTATTTCAAACATCTGTCACAGCTGTCTTCTATAGGTTTTGAAACCAGTTTGGCAACATGTCTGTTTCAAACTAGACAAAATTACTAATTGAGTGTTTTTTTGATTAAAGGAAACCCGGAACATACTGTATGTGGATGTTGAGATTGCTTAATGCGTGCTGTGACACTCTTTCTGTTTGTAGTGTCACTATTCTACCACTAGATTCGGCCAGAGCTCTGTCTCTGTTCCGTCAGTGACTTATGTTCTAATGGCGTGTTAGCTGCCAGTTTTGCAGTGTTTTCTCATTTTGCTCGAGATTGTTTGCGCTTAAGTGTGTTCAGGTAATCCTGTGTGCCTTGCTGCTTCGCCAGCCTTAGTGTCTTCAGTGCCTGAGTTTTTTTCCATGTGCTCAGCCCTCGTGTCCTCGCCGCTGTGTCTTTCTATGAGCCAGCCGGCTCCATGCCTCCACTGCCTGCTCTTTTGTTTTTCTTTTATATACCTATCAGCGTCAGTCTCTGCTTTGGGGGTCCAAACATGTGCAGCACCACACAAATCTTCAGGCTGCCACAGCAAAACATTCATCTATCACATGCTACTTGTGTGAAAAGGACCAAATATAATAGAGTTGCAATGCAGTTTTGGCATCCTCCTCCTCCTCCTCCTGAACCCTTCATCATTTGTCTTTCTGTGTTTATGGTTAAATCATTAACTTTGCACAGACCAAAGCACCTTAAGAGGGAGAAATAGATTTTTACTCTTAATACTGGTGAAGTGAAATAAACACTGTTTACAAAACCTATTATATTGTTATAGATTGAGACAGAGGTCACTTTGGTCTCCCACTGTAAAGGAATGAACTTTAATGCATATCCGGTGGAAGACTGTACACTACACGGTGTATTTGCTTTGAACACAACATGACGCACCGAAACACAGGTTAACTAATGCAATGTACCGTTCTCACAATCAGCTATAATGAGTATTACCAAAATGAATCACAGCAGAAATATGATTTACCTTTCAATTATTATTGATGTGTGTTTTTATTATAAGGTATGACACCTATAGGTCAACACACACATACATACACACACACACAACTTAACACACACACACACACAGGATGGCATCAGTTTCCAAGAGTTACACTTAATGATAAACCTTTATTTTAGTGTTATGTGTGGTGCTACAATGTAATGAGCTAAATGACCTAATTTTAATGCTTCTATCACAATTAATCTTTTACACAACGCCACAGAGTCTAACAGTATTTTTCAACAGGTCACAGTCAGAGGAGGGAGACTGTAGTTAAAGGAGTGCGGGAGCAAGAGAATGGAAATAGAGAAATACTGGAGACAGCATAGCCGCATGTCTGAGTCCAGCACTGACACAAGTTCTTGTTTCCACCCACTCATCCTTTGTACATACACAAAGTATCTGCCAGCCCACTGAGATGAGATGGAGGCATTAAACAGAGATTTTTCAGGTACCGCTGCAAACCCGCATTTTTCCGACTCACCCGGCATGCTGGTGATAGCAGCTGGTGACTGCACAGACTTCACTGTGCTTTCTCTCTGAAACACACCTTCTTATCGCTGGTCCCATCGCAAACTGCGTGATGCACGGATAAGGTCCAAGACAGTTTTCCTGTAGCAAAGATATTACTTTTTCTTTTAATGAGCGTTTGAAAGACATTTAAACGCATCATTCTGTGGAATGTAGAAATAAAAAGTTAATGAAAAATTATTCCAGATGAAACCCTGAAACTTGCTGCTAATAAAGTCTTACGACCGGGGGCCCTTCAAAGTGTCTGCACCCACTGTTTTTCGTTCCTGAATGTATATGTATGTAACATTTCTCTTTTAACCACAGCACTGAAAGCAACTCTCTTCATTACCACAACACGCACTCAAATCCTCCTTAATTATTACAGAAGACATCGCCGCAGCTCAAATGAGTTTCCTTCACACTTATCTTCAAAGTAAATAGCTCTGAAAAAGGCTTTTGGAAATAAATAAACTCGGGCATTGCCAGAGCTCTGAATCCATTTTTAGAACTCATGCCATGGGACAAATTAACATAAGTTGATGCTTTAAGTGTTTTCAATTGCAAATATTGCTGTTGTGCAGTCACTTCATATAGTTTGCACAACCTTTACTCTCCCCCAACATTTACATGAACTCTGCTGCTTTCTGGCCAGTTTGTACGTTGCACCTTCTTGCCTGTTTGATCAAATTTAGCTGTTATTCACGACTTTTGAGTTGCGAGCGAATGTAACCATGAACGAGTCTGAACGAGGATCGCTGAGAAAATACTTTGTCTTGTAAACTGGAAATGTTGTGAAGGAATGCTCGTTCTTCAGGTAGTCTCCCACGGGTGATTTAGAGGCGGGCCCCCAAAAGAACCGTAGTTGTCACTGTCAGTCTATAAAATACCTGAAAAGATACTGACAAGGCACGCTCCCGATGGCTGTTGCTATAGCAACCAAGGTCGTGGCATAGACCCAATACGTGTAGTAGAGGATATGAAAGCCCAAGCCTACAATTGAAGGAGTAAACCAGCCGTAACACACACTCTGTGTTTCAGTGTCTCATGCTCAAGCAGTTACACAAGTCTTCTCTAAACAGGACAGATAAACAGTGTGATGGAGGAAGAACCCGACAGGACACACATGTACGGATGGTTCCATGAAGAATAGTTGGACAGGATGTGTTACACAACTTATAGTGTAATCTCTGTTGTTCTTGATGCACTGGGCTTCAATAAATCAACAGCTACTAAAACCTGAACAACTACCGACCTCAGTTGTAATGGTTATAATAATAAATACTTGGTCTGTACTGACAGCGACGTACCTGCCTTTGTAGCCATGGTTACTGTAATAATGGTCACGGCTCGGTTAGGTTGAGGAAAAGATCTTGATTTGTGTTAAAATAAGTACTTCTTGTACATTCCACGGCCTTTGTTGTCATGGTTACAATACAAACAGCTAGTTGCACATGGGAATCGAACATCGTTCTACTGTGAGACTTTGTCACTCTCTTTTGTATCTCTTTATACTACGTCACCGCATGTCTCCCTTTGCTCCTGTCATAATTACTACGACCACTAAATGTCGCCTAGCAACAAAATGTAACTATGGGTCATAATAACCTGCTGCACAGACGAACTATGGACTCATCTTTTTTACAGAAGGACAGTCTCCAATAAATGCTTCTGCTTGCCATCTGGCTCTAACCTTGAAAACGCTTTTTTTTCCATCAGCTTACAAGATTTCCATCACAAATGTGAATGATTGATTTATGTTAATGATTACAGGAGATAGCTAAGAGGGAAAAAAAAACATTAGTTTTAGTTATCTGAAGAAATAAATCCTCAAAATAAAAAAAAAAGAAAGTTTTCAAAGATGTGAATCAGAGAAAAACAGCCTGATTTACCTGAAGAGAAAACAAGATCAGATTTCAGTCGCTGGCCATGATAGATGAGCTGGATAATCGCTGGAGGTGGACAACAGTCTAATGAGATTTCCGAACTGCAGTCTAAGTCTGTTTGGTCAGGCTGATAGAGAGAAAATACGCTTTAAAAAAAAAAAACATTAACAGAGTTGGACATTAACTGAGTGGGAATTATTTAAATTATACATTTTCAACTGTTAATTCCTTACTGTCAGCCTGCAGAGTATTTGTCTTCACACATCTCATCATCATGTTCTTCCTTCACTAGCTTTACACTTGGTAGGAAAAGTGTTTTTCTTTTCTTTTTTGGCAAACATTTGGTTACATGTTAAAGTACCTGCCCACCTACTGCTGAGAGCAAAATGCACCAGCAGCGTGTGATGCATAATGAAACACCCTGCTCCATTATTTTCTGTGTAAACCCACACGTCAGTTAATGCATGTCATCATGGACTGACCTACATCAACACATCAGTGCATGGCGCATCCTTCACATGTCCACATGAAGTCATTGGAAAAACAGCAGTTTTTACCTCATTCAGTTTCAGTTCAATTCAATCATCAGTTCATCTTTATAATATTGCTTTTTGCAGCAAATATCTTGTCTTGCTGATAGAGATATGTTTATGAAAATATCTGGTTAAATTATATTTTTGTTTCAGAAACTGAGAAAATTTACGTATATATAAATAAAGAAATATTATTTTGAATAATTATCTTAATTATCTTATCTTACTTCTTGAGTTGTGGTCGCACATCTATGTTATGTAACGTTAGCATTATGCTACTGACTATCTAATCCTAATTGCTTTCATTTGAAATGCTGAGCACTTGTTGATAAATAATGACGTGTGCACAAATTCATATTTTTTTTTTTGTATTTTTTGACAATTTTTTGTGATGTACTCTGTGATGCATTTTTGTAATGCTTGAGACCTGCCTCCTGGGTTTTTATCGGAGGATCCTGTTTGCATTCTGTCAAGCTAGGAGCACTGACAAACCACTAATATTGTTGATGTCCAAATTAAAACCATGTAATACACTGTTTCCTCACTTCCTTCCTTTATTTATTGTTACATCAATAAATACATAAAGAAAATAAATAGATAATGCTTCAAACTCTTTGTTTTCCATATCGATGCAACATCTTCAAATAAACAAAAGCATCAGACAATGCAGTGTGTGTGTGCATGTATCCATGGTCACTCTCACGTAGGAGGCACAGCCGGCCTGGCTGTCATTCAAATTAGATCCAGAATAGAAACAAGTTTCCAAAGAGCTCGCCCTAAAGGCATATTCACATTAGTCACTCTCCTTGTCCACATTTCCTGTTGACAAATAAACAATAGAGAGCAGCTTGTGTCATCAGCAATAAAATGGAATCCTTTCCACTGTGTTTTTTTTAGTATCTGAAATATTCAAACAACGTTTTTATGTAACTTTTTACACATCCAAAAAACTGTTTTACGACTTACATGCATACATACCTCAACAATGCCTGACTTGTTATGGTTTATGTGTTATGGTGAGAGTTAGTTAGTTCTAGAGCAGCGTGATTGCATTGAAAGATTGTATACACACAGATCTGAATTCACATGTATCAAAGTTTCATGAATTAAGGAAAAGATGCACAGAGTCAACCGACCCTGTGCATCAAAAATGGGTCAACTCCAGCCAAGAAGTTATAGGTTGTTTACATACGAGATTTAAAACATGAATATAGCCGCAAACAACTATTTTCTATGTAAAGATACAGTGGAGTAATGTCGTCACAGTACAGTCCAGTATGAAGCGTTCAGGTGTAAGCGACCTTCCAGAATTTCCTCCACTGAAGAAGAAACCACGTTCTCCAGCTAAAAAGAACTCAGACAAAGACAGAGTTCAGACCAAGAGCCAATAGTGGTCCAGCTTTTCAGAGAGGAGAACCCTACGAGCTGCTGAAGCCTCCAGCTTGACTTCATCTCCTCCACGTGTCAGTAACTTGATGGGTCCATAATGCAACATGTCTGTTTTCATTAGTGACAGCTACAGCAGCATGCTAACATTAGCTAACTTGCTGTTACCCATGTTGGATCTGGTAGGACTGCGTTTGGGTTTTTTATTTATTTTTTTATATATTTAATTTAATTTATGATTATTTCTAAAAATCATAAATTGTTAAATAGGAAATTATTAATTATTATTATTAAAATTATTAAAATTAATTAATGAAGCGGGGCACCACCCGGAGACCGGGAACAATAACCAAAGCAGGTCTCCGTGTCTCATTTCATGCATCTGTTAATTTGTGTTCGGCTGAACGCGGGGGAAGTCTCAACTCGTCCAGCGAGGGGAGAATATTCAAACTCCGCGGGGAAAAAGCAGACGTGCACAGGGGTTTGTTACCTCCTTCAGTAAACTGGCTCACAGAGAATGCAGGCTATCTCCAGTGCAGCTACAATGGAAAGGCGATGGTATCTGTGAACGGCCGGGATTTATAGATGCAGTGATGTCACGGCCGTGTCGCCGGGATTCCCTGCATCTCTGCCAATGAGAAGCCTGAGATTGGGACTCAGGTGTGAACTGTGGACAGGTCAGGCTTCAGAGGTTACAAGTAGGCCTGAGCAGGCCTGCCTTTGTCTGACCACGAGCTCAGGCCCAACAATCAAATTACAGCTGAAGGGAGGTGGAGGTGTGGCCGACGAAGCGTTCGTTTCGGTGCGAGATGCTGGTTCTCTAGTGCCACAGTGAATATCGTATATAATAGACAGACAGATAGTAGAAATAGCAAAACATAAAATGCAGTGCATGATGTTTGATTGGATGTTGGCTATGAATATGAATAACAGACGGTTAAAACACCGCTGCTGCCACATTTGCATAAACATAACAACCATTTTCTATCTCACTCAGGTACAATAAACATCAAAAAATAATTGAAATGAATAAAAGAAAATAGATGTGTGCAGAGCGAGGAGATGAAAGAGGCTACACCTCTGAGTGTTTGATGACATGTAAACACAGAGGATATAAAAATGAAACAGTTTTGTCTCTGCGTGTGGGGCGGTGAGAGAGAGTGTGTGAAGGTGTTGTTGTGCTCCCACCCCTAACCCCACCACCC
>NW_019525547.1:691433-693234 GCF_002814215.2 Seriola lalandi dorsalis | reverse complement strand
CAGCCCCCACCCCCCCCCAGCCACCCAATGACTTCTTTAACAGGTTCTATACTGAACCAGGTGGAAACAACGACACACACATCTTCTCTTTCGCTCTCTCTCTCTCTCACACACACACACACACACACACACGCACACACAGAGGTGCATAATGTAATTTGGTTGTTGACAGCAGTGAGGAAGCTTCAGTCCATCTGTCTACACACAGTAACAGACTATATTTATATCTCAGTGTATGAATGTCCCTGTCAGTGTGTGTGAGAGAGTATTTCAGCATTGTTTGTTTGCTTTGATAAACATTTTTGTGTGTGTGTGTGTGTGTGTGTGTGTGTGTGTGTGTGTGTGTGTGTTTGTGTGTGTGATGCTGGCGGTGTGTGGGTGGCTAGACTGCTGTGCATTATTCACCCAGTGGACAGCTGAGATGAGCTGCAGTGCTCTACCTGCCTACACACACACACACACACACACACACACACACACACACACACACACACACACACACAGACAAACTAAATTATTCCATAAAAATACACACCACACCAATGCTTGTTTGGACATATACAATACATCCAAGCATATACAATATGCAGTTTGACACACTAGCACACACTCCTTATCACTCACATGCACACACATTCACAAAGCCATGCACTTTAATAGGCCGCCCTTATCATTCAAACACTTTGTCCTGACTGCACATGCACA
This sequence comes from Seriola lalandi dorsalis, assembly GCF_002814215.2. Lineage (NCBI taxonomy): Eukaryota > Metazoa > Chordata > Actinopteri > Carangiformes > Carangidae > Seriola > Seriola lalandi. Next base: position 692,529 of record NW_019525547.1, on the reverse strand, counting down.
CACACACACACACACACACACACACACACACAGAAATAGAGATGAACAACAAATCTGTGTGTGCTTATCACACACACACACACACACACACACACACACACACACCTTTTTCTTCAAAAACCTCCAACCTTATTAACATACAGTTCCTTCTTTCTTTCTCTCTCCCACATCTTTCTTAAAACAGATGCTCATTATGAACGCTCATCTCTGTCTCTCTCTTTCTCAGACTCACCCTGACTCTTAGGTTGGTACCCAGAGCTCATGACTGCTAAATGAAGCCCTTTGCTGTCAGGTTTCATGCTAACATTTTGCATTAATGGTAACTACTGCCATGTTGTTCCAGTGTTTTTATTTCCCCTCTGTATGAAACAGGTGCAGACTTCTAAATGTATCAAGTATTTCCAGTTTTGCGGTTTAATTCAATTCAATAACATGATTTGCTGGTATCATGTGGAAGTAAAACAATTATTATTAAAGTTCCAAGCAGCGTTATGTGGGCCCTCGCCCCGTGGCGCACCTCATGGGCGCCGCCTGGAGGCCGCGTGAAGCAGCCAACATGCATATATCCCTGTATATCAAGTGTAAACCAGACCATGAAAACGTCGTGTAAATCAAATGGTAATTGCAACTCAAGGGTTACTTCCTGTTTTCAGCAGGTGGCGCCATGACTTCATATTAGCATATAGATGTCTTCAGGCTGGGACTCTTGTCAGTCATATAAAGTTTGGGGCGGTTTGGACAACGTGTGCTGGAGTTATAACAATTTCCTGTTTCATGGCGAAACATTGAAATTTGCCACGCCGCCGCGGGCAAGTCCTCTGACAAAAACTCAAAAGCTTTATAATTTAGCATCACAAAGGTCTTAAGATGAGACTGACTGAATATGATGTCGATCTGATTCGTGCTCTAGGAATGAAACTGTGACGTCCTTAATTTGCGAAAATGGTGCCAAAATTGCAGAGTAAATTCAAAATGGCTGACTTCCTGTTGGGTTTAGGGTATGGGTACATGCAATCTTGCTTACATGTGCCTACAGAATTTCACACATGTAGGTGAGACACAGGGCGAGGGCTACTTTGTTGAAATTTTCTAGGGG